>NW_017306951.1:596008-640231 GCF_000935625.1 Nanorana parkeri | reverse complement strand
TATATATATATATACACTAACCCAGTTGCCAATCAAAAACTATCCAATAGGCTGCACAGCTGTATACTTATTGCTCTGTGATATGTTATTGAATAATCCTGGTAATGTAACATCAGGGCAATGTATCAATTTTTACTGTACATAAGGACTTCCTTTAGCAGAAACAGTACAATGAAGCCCAGGGCCCTAAATGGTTTGTTTATGTAAGGGAATAACTGGAGTATAAATGCGGAATAAAAATGATTCCAGATAGTGACCAGTAGTGAATGCAGAATATTCTCCAATGTTGCTCATACAAGTAAACTTGACAGATAGGATTCCTTTTTCTACTTAATCATATACGAGTTTTTTCGTTTGAGTCGTTGGTTAAAGGGAACATTTTGTATGCCTGCACTTTGGTAAATAAAATAGTAAACATGCCTAAAACTGTGCTTTCAAGGCTTGTTCACACCAAATGCAGAGCAGATCTGCATGAGTTTCTGCACACGCAGTGCAGTGGGTTTTGCCATGTTTTTGCAGCTTTTTGATGCATTCCGGGCCATTTTAGTAAAGCCTAAAATGGACTTTCAGTGCGTTTGCATGCGTTTTTGATGCATTTGCATGCGTTCCAGAGCAGGAAAAATAGGGCTTGCTGCAGTTTTTCCACATGCTCTGGAACTGAATGCTGCGGTTGTGAACTAGAGTCCAAAATACCATTGGAATACATTGGACGCAGTTTTGATCCGGTCTGTAACTGCTCTGCTCCGCTCTGGAATGTACTTGGTGTGAACAAGGCCTAAATGAGGTTTCACGATGAGCAGGTGTCAGAACGGATTTTAATTTACATTTTCTGTGCAAAGCATGCTTGTCCTTGCCCCATTTGTTATGTACTTATATAGATATATTAAGAAGAGCTAATATTAGAATTGTTTTTCCCCCCCCCCCCATGCCTTATCTTACACCCTACATAACTTGCCTTTGTAGGGAACATAATGTAATCACCTGTGTCACTGACCCGGACATCTCAATGTTGTGCTTAAAGTGAAACTCTAGCCAAAACATTAATTCTGACCCTGGTGACCAAAGTGAGGTAGGTTAGGGAAGATTTCTCTACTGAAATCACTTGTCTTGGTGACTGTGATTTCTGTAGTCAATGGGGTGGTAAGCGGGTGGTATCTTTTATACAAGGATACCTTTAAATCTAACAGAAGCTTTGTTCCTTGCCTACTCCAAAACAAAAATGTATATTGTGAAATGTTTATTGTTAAATAAGGTCATTAGGAAAAAAAACTACAGTTTATACTCACCTTGGAAACTCTACGTTAGTCATACAGAGTCTTAAGGTAAATGTGCTTCCTCTGTGAAATGTTAATGGTCAAGGGTTGCAGTCTTTGTTGAGGCATGCTGGTGGCATCAGATTTCTATGGGTGATACTTAGAGTTGTTTAACTAGAATGGCAGGCTCAAATCAGTAGCGGTGCAATGTGTATAGGTACATTTGACATAGTAAAGTAAAAACATCTGCCCTCATGGAAGTTTAGACCATATGTGTTAATTATTGTTGTCTGCTACAGTGTTTGCCATTTCTGACTTGCTTACATAAACATTTATTTGTGTGCCTTTCTAGCCACTTTTCCCCCTACATATGCTATTTCTTTCCCCCGACCCTTAGCTCTTCCCTTCCTGGCATTTTTATGCCTTGTCCACCATGAGGTCATAAACATGTGTAATTGGTATCAGGCCCAGGACCATTAACAAAGACAAACACTCCCTGCCATTACTCCAAGGAAAACACAGCTAGAGGACTGTCCTCATTAAACTGCTACTCTACCAATAACAGTTACACAACCTTTGGATGAAACTGCCAGGAAAATGTTCTCTTTTTACAAGATTTTTCATCTACCGGTTCTGCCGTTTGAATGAAAGTGATATAAGAAATCCATAGTACAAAGCAAAACAAATTGCACAAATATTTTAGTCTGCCTTTATTTGCAAGCTGAGCTTCATTCATTATAGGAATACGAATACTTTCTGCATTAGAGTTCTGGATAAATGTTTAGAAATGGAACAATCCCAGAGAGACTAAGGAAAAGACTACTCCCTGTTAACTCCATCACTGTTACAATAGTAGAGTGTAGAAGAATACACAGCTGCTTGAAAAAAAGACATGTACTATAATGCTCCATTCACATATAGCGTTTGCGCAAAATGTTTTAATCTGCACGGATTCTGCTCGTTTGCAGCTACTGTATAGCCGCGAACGTGCCGAATCTGCCATATTATCTTGTACTATTTTCAGGCCGCGGGGCCACCGCAAAAGTCTGAAAATGCACATTAAAGCGCATTGTTTTTTCTGTTTAGAGAACGGCTCCACGTGTATTCGGCCGACCGAATACGTGCAGACAACCGTTCCAGTGTGAATGGAGCCTAAGACAGCCTGCTTCTGACAGCTGGGCGGAGCCAGCCGCGATCTTAAGGCTTTCTTCGGCCACTTGCAGAGAGATCAGCGTCCCTGGTTACCAGCTAACCAGGGACACTGATCTCCAGACAGCAAACTCTCCCGGGCGCTCCGGGAGTCTCCCGCTCCCGACCACCCAGGAGAGAAACCTGTTTCTCTCCCATCGGAATGCATTGCTAGATTCCTATTGGCTATTTCAATTTGCAATAGCCAATAGTAAACTAGCATTGCACCTGCTCTCTGCTGCAGTTCTCCATCAGGCCCATCAGCAGAGGGCGGGTGCAATGCTAGTTTACTATTGGCTATTGCAAATTGAAATAGCCAATAGGAATCTAGCAATGCATTCCAATGGGCAAAAATAATTATTTTACTTTTTTTCTATTCTGACACGGCTCAGTGTCGGAATAAAGAAAAAAGAAGGAAAAGCTGTCTTTCTCTCCCGGAGCGCCCAGGAACGTGTTTTTTTTTCTTTTCTTACGGCAGCAGAACCGCCGGCCAATAGAAAACTGTTGGGCGGAGCTAGCTGTTTTCTATTTACTTTTTTTGACAATTTTTGTGTTCTGCTCGGTCCCTCTGAGGGACCGAGCAGAACAGCCAAGCCGAATACTGCTCGGCGGCATTCGGCTATTCACTCACTGCTGTTCGGCATCTAGAAGAATAGGCCGAACAGCAGCGAGTAGCCTGCCGGAGGTTCGGCTCAGCCGATCCAGATGTTGGATCGGCTGAGTCGAACTCCTTCTGCACTTCGGGTCCGAAGCCATGCGAAGCAAGCCGATGTACGGCTGATTTCAGCCGCTATACGTCTGAAATCAGTCGTACAAGCCTGAAGTGCATAGCCGAACAGTGTTCGGCTCACTTCACTTGGGGTCGGTTGTTCACTCGGCTGCCCTCGGCAGCTTAGTGAATAGACCCCTATATGTTCAGCAAAGTCCAGCTCTCATACTGACAGGTTTATTATTTTCCACCTAAGTTGGCCTTTGGTTTTGTTGTGTGCATTTAAAAAGGTAGGTATTGTAATTTGTAAGCTCTCTGGGGCAGGTAAATTGTCTTGTTATGTAATCTGTAAGTACTACATAATGTGGTGGTGCTACATAATTTCAGAAAAATAGATTACATGACACCCTGTGACCTTTTTTATTTGACACTATTTGAAATAGAAAAGGTCCATGACTTTTAAAGTAAAGCAGCTCAGTTTTTTACTGTGTGCCTTTTCTATAAACGTGTTTAAAATAGGACCTACCATGGCAATACTGCTGCTTCAAAGACACACAAACAATACTGCACATTTATTAAGCACAGCAATGTGCTTTATAGATGAGCCTAGAGCTTGGCTAGCTTAGGGACTCTGAAGCCAACAGAATGCTTTTAAAATGAATAGAGTGTGTGTAAAAAAGCGGGAGGCGAGCCCAGTCACGTGACCTGTCAAACTCACAAAACCGACTCTCCTGTAATCACAGAGCTCTCTCTGCTGTGTTGACAGAGAAAACTCCATGGGGCACTGCAGGATCCATTTAGTGTATACAGTGCACACCCTTAAATAGAAAAATGGAGTGAGGCAAGAATGAAAATGGGTGCTGTAACCAAAACCAGAGGTTTCTTCAGAATGAAGTATACCAAATATAATAGGTTAGCACACCAATATATAGCTTTTAAGCAGTAATCTGTATTAGAGTTATAACAGCAAATTAAGTACATTCTGATCGATTTCTCTCCATGTACAGAACTGGAGCAGTTGCCCTTAGTAACCAATCAGCTTCTCTCTTTCATTGTCAAACTGAATAAACTAAAGATAGAAGCTGATCGGATGTCATACGCAACTGCTCCACGTTCTGTCTGCTCCAGTTTTGATATATTCCCCCCATACAGTAGTACACAAGTACATAATGGGGGGAATGTATTAAAACTGGAGCAGAAAAAATTTGGAGCAATTGACTATAGTACCCAATCAGCTTCTATCTTCAGTTTGTTTAGTTAAACTTTGAAAATTAAATATAGAAGCTAACTGGTTGCCATAGGCAGCTGTTCCAGATTCTGTCTGCTCCAGTTTTGATAAATTCCTCTCAATGTTCCTCCAACAGTACCATTAAACTATACATGGAAATGCTAGATAGATTCAAGTAGGCAACAAACAGACAGAAAATATTGTACATAGGGGAAACCCAATAAATATACAGTACCATCAAGCAGGGAAAACACTTGGATACAGAGGGACGAGTGAAGGTGGAATATACCAATCTTCATTTTGGAGTGAAAATCTTTAGTATCAAGTCAGATTCCACCTGCCTTGATAAAGGGGTTTTCACTTCAAAACGTTGTTGGTATATTCTACCTATACCTGTCCCTAGGTATCACGGTGTTTTTCCTACTCTATTATACAGTGCATTTACTGGTGTACTATATATCCTATGTGCATTCCCATTCTAGCTAGCATTTCCGAGTATAGTATAGTGATACTGTTGGGGGGGGACATTATTTACTTGTGTACTATTGTATGTGTGTGCTTCATTTGTTATTGTGTATAACTCTAATACAGTTTACAGTGTAAAAGTTCTATGTTGGTGTGCTGACTTGTATTTCTGTTTGGTACACTATAAGATCCATACCCTAATCTGCATTTTAGGAATAAATAAGCATACATGATAGGCACAGACCTATAAGAGATTTACTGGATGCATACATGTTTACTTACTGCCTAGGCCAAGCATCATTCTGACATCCCTGGCTGAAGTTGGAAAGATGACTGTATCACACAGAGATTGTTGGGGCCCTTTAAGTTCTCAGTGACCAGCCAGCATGCATGCCTGTGTGTTGAAGTGCTCTGATAATGTCAGCATACCAACTAGCACACTCCCACAAAACCCAATAGATTTCTAAACAGTGGTTTACTCCCTTGTTTGTTGTCAATGTCTCGTCGAATCTCACAGTTTCTACTAAAATTAGGTTGACACGCAGATGGCCTGACATTTAAAGTGACATTAAAGTCAAAAATATTTTTCCCTCCCCCAATGTTAGTGTCAGCACTTACCTTAAATTATGTCTCTTAATTCGATCTTCTTCTTCTTTCCTGTCCTTTTTCATCTGTCTCTCCAGCGCTGACTCCTCTGTCCTTGCTGGCACTTTCTGTCCCACGGTGTCTTCATGCGGGTGCACACGTCCATAGACTTACCTTATGTCTCTCCTCGCTTCCCGGCTGAAAATGTGAACTGCGCATGCGCCCGCCCCAAGATGCTTTGCGGCCGCCCGAGAATTTTCACATTTTCGGACAGGAGCGTGCGGAGAAGACACATGTAACTATTAACCCTTTTCAAAGCGTTTTTTTGTTTACACTTTTTGCATATACCTAGTGCTTGCTAGCAGTAGATATATGCAAAAAGAACGGAGGGTTTAATAACCCTTTAATTTCTTGATACAGTTTTGACTTGTTTCCTCAGTCCCAAACTGTGATGCTCCATCCACCATGCTTCAAGGTAAGCATGAGGTTTGCTGTTTGACAAAAATATAATACGTTATGTTTAGAGAGAAAAAAAATACTGCTTACAAAGTTAAAACATTCTGTGATCTGTCCACCAAAAATCTATTTTCTTCCCTAGTCTACTGACAGTGGACATGTTTACTAGCTCTCCTTTTACTTCCTCGATTTCTGGCATATGTGACTAGAACATGTGACCGTGCACATCATCTCAGAGGAGGAAAATGCCTTTCCCTGAGTTCTCACGAGATTACAGATGAGATTTCCCAGCAATGCTCTGCTGATGACAAGGCAATCCCAGTGCGCATTGCTTTGGCAAACTGAAATAATTTGCACTTTCAAAGCAGGAAGTGGATGCTCTGCAAGTGTAAGTATTTCACAATCAAAGCATTTTACACCTGACATGTCTATGTTATTATTAATCATCATACATAGAGGGATGCACTGGTAGAATTCGATTATTGTGTGTAAAGGTCTGCTTTAAAATGTATCCAAAACTTTCATTTCTGAGTTCATTGGGGGTCACAGGCCATTTTGTGTAGGTATGTTGCCAACTGATGAAGGTCGTATGCTATGCAAATAAAACAAGGGGTGTATGTGTAGAAAGTTCACCTTGACCTGAGAAGGTAGGTCTTCTGCTCAGCTCTGCTGTCTCTGTTTCTGATGCTATAGATTCTTCTATCAAGCAGCTGCTGACAGTGTTCCAATGCATCACCCAAATTATGGACATGAAAAATATTAGCGTTTTTGTCTTCTGCATGGAAAACCGTGCGGGAACCACAAACACTATATTTGAATGCAGCGTAAAAATATGTTGCTTCTTTGTTGGCATTGTATGGTGCACCTTTACCGTGAACTTTTCTGGTTTCTACCTCCTAAGGAGTCTAGCAACAGTAGTGCATTTCTGTAAACATTTTTGTTGTGTTTTCCAAATATATTTATTGCTAAAGTTCCTTTAAGGTTCTATGAAGCTTGTTTGGGTTAGGAAATGTTTCACATGAACAGAAAAGCAGACTGTTATCAAGGCCATATTTAGGCATTATGCTGTACTAGTCACATCAGAATGATGATGCCGTTGTAGGCTCTGCTCCTTGTGTCATGTTTATTTTATTAAAAAACTGACACTAGAATGTATTCCCGGAGGCAACATGAGGTACTTTTATATTGGCACACCTCACCATTGTTTTCTGTCTAAAGATAGTATAAAGCAAGTGTAGCCCTGTTTTGGGGGGGGGGTAAATGAAACTGCCCTCTCCAAACAGGCTATGGCGCTAACCTGCAGGTAACTATGTGAGCCAGAGCCTTCGCTAAATAGAAGAATGGGTTTTGGACAATAAATTTGGCAGTGCCTCCACCTAGAACAGGGCGCCTGCATATGAGGAGGTGCTCCTTCCTAGGAAATTGACTAGTGACTTAAACAATATAACTCAAAGCAGAAGTACTACTGCTCCCAGCATAGATTTCTACCAGAAATATATGTAGTCACACCAATATATATATATTTATAATGCAAGCTTTATATAGGTCAAACAGATAATGTTACATACGATACAAACACGAACATTCAGGAATGACAAATAAAATGATCATATGTCCTATAAGAATGGTGCACCTATACCCGGGTATATGTATATATATATGCAGTCACTTTATTTGGATACCTCCAAATGTGGATTGCAGCAAAGTCCAGTTGCAGGGGCCCCTGGTGAGATTATTTTTAAGGCAGAGTCCAATCCGGCTTGAGAAGACGCAATGCTGGAGCAGCAGCAGATGAATGCACTTCTTGAGGAGACCATCTGGAATGCGTCACCTATAAAGTAAAACAGAACTGTCTATTCTATCTCTTGGTCCCTGTTCTAATTCTAGGCTATCAATACAACCGGGCCTCTAACTGTCTAAGCGGCCATCGGATGCCTAACCTACCTCTACCCTGTAAGGTTTACTGTTCCCTAAGCTAACACTAGCTAAGGAATTCCAAACCAAAAAGGGTGCTATTCCTTTAAATAATAACACTGCAAGTGTTCACTGCAACAACAGAAGATTCACCTGATAAGACCTAGTCAGGTGAATTTAACTCTTATACAGCTGAGAAATCACAATTATCTTGCAGTATGCAAATAGCTCAATGATACTGAATCAGAGATACCTCTGACAGGAATCTCAGGATTCTCACACAGGAGTCATGGCAACATAATAGAAAGTGAAACTACAGAGTGCAGGAACACTTGCCTAATATATCTCCTTTTTGGTTTGGATGAACTCAGCACAGAATCAGCATGCAGTATTTCTCAGCTCCACAACATATGGCACGAGGGCACACACACTGAATATTACCTCACGAAAAGACCATATCTCTTACTGTGGGGTTTCTTAACCTTTTTAGCAGGGGCAGGAAGCATATCCTATGAAAAGGAAGAATCTGTTTGTAACAGAACTCTATGGTAGTGGATAACATTAATGTAAACAAAACCACAGAAGGTGTATAAAAGAACAGTTCCCTACACAAGGGATAAAGAGGTGTATGTTTTACTTTTATAAACATCCCCTGTACCCCCTTCCCTCTATAGTTCTCGAGTTGAATTTAGTTGCAAATGTCCAGAGGTGCACAGAAGGAGGAAGCAAAATAAGGAAAATGTTATCACAATTTGTAATTTATAAGACTTGGTGCTGCCTTTCCCTTAACCTGCTGTTTTAGCAATGGCCCACATGTGCCATTATGGTAAATATAGTCCTGTGTGTCACTAAACAAACATTGTATGCCTATTTATAAAACGGGACAATAACGCAGATCTCTATTCTCGTGTCATTTATTGGAATGCATATATCCAAGTATCCTTTTTTGAAGAGGCCGTTATTCTAAAGGTTTTAATACTTTTTCTATCAAGGACATTGGTTGGTTACACCAGGGGTAGGTAGCAATGTCACTTTAGCTGTGCTAAAACTACATACTTCATCATGCCTCTGGCTCTGGGAATCATGCCTGTGGCTGCCAGAGTCTTGCAATGCCTTGTGGGACTTAGTTAGACTTGTAGTTCCACAACAGCTGGAGTGGTGAGGTTGCCTACCCCTTTTGTGAAGGTTTGAAAGAATAAAAATGTGTTAGATGTGTGTTAAAATAGAGTGGGGGAATTTATCAAAACTGGAGCAGAGAGAATCTGGAGCAGTTGCCCATGGCAACCAATAAACCATCTCTATACAGTTTGCTCAGGTAAGATTTGAGATGTCCAATAAATCCAAAAAGTCTGCTTACGTTTTCTACAACTTTATTTCAGATTATACTAAATGAAGTCCAGCGTTGCTTTCTTTCTTCAGTCTGTTTACTAATGAAGCTGTTTTTGGCTATCTGCAGCTGGCATTAAACACATTTGGTACATGACGAAAACTGTAAACGTTTGATAGAGCAGTTTTCTTTGACTTTAGGTAAAATACCAGATATGATATGGGCAAAAAATTACATTGGGCAAAGAGCTGGTAAAACTACAATGTGCAACTCTATCAATGTATTGTCATGGGCATAGAATTTTACAGAAATGTGCGTTTGACCATTGCCAGGAAAATACTGTACTTACATCATAGTTCCAACAATTAATTTATTTGGAAACTGAATATATAAAGTAGAACTGTCTTGTATTTTAGGAATGCACAAAATCCACAAAAAATGTCATCTGGAAGTCAGTCAGACCTGAGGGGGTTTTCTTTTTCAAACAAAAGCTAGTTTTATTTGAGCTATTCCATTGATTTTGTAAATATATACAAATAATAGAAACATGTTAAAGTGAGGGGTCATGGTGAGCAAAATCACTAGCTCTACCATGACCATATCTAGTTGTTTTCTGGGGCACACACACCTGGGCATTGATATGGTTACCAAGTGGTTTGCTGGAGTGTGTGATCGGTAGAAGTCCATAGCATAAAAAAAAGGAGCACTTGGTTGTCCAAGTCGCTAACTAAACTCAGGTCAGTTCCTGGCTAACAGGGTGTTACCTAATGCCCCCCCCCCCCCAAAAAAAAACTCTCAAACAATTGTAACCTTTTAGTGATCTAACAGCAGACTTTTCACACAGCAGCATGCTCCCACATCAGAGAGAGTGATAGAGGGAGAGTCCTGAGCATTAGTCTACGCACTTATATAAAGCCCCATGCACAGCTGAGACTAACCACAGCGTCTGGCTACCAGACGATGGGGAGCTAGAAGTGGAGGCTTTTTCCAACCCAAAGCTCTACAAAGCATCCGTGCTCCATGAACCAAAACAGGGTTTATCAAGATTCTGAGAATAAAGTCTGTTTTCTCCACATCAGCCACAAATCCTGGAGCTCCTCACCATGAGTAAGTGAGAACCTACATGACACATATACACTGTCCACAATCCTGCCAGTGGGTTCATCACATTATATATACGAGTATATATAGATTGTAAACCCTCACGGGCAGGGCCCTCCTTACCATCTTGTCTTCAATTGTATTGAGCTTATAATGTCTTCCTTATATTGTAAAGCGCTGTGCAAACTGTTGGCGCTATATAAATCCTGTATAATAATAATATAGCTCAAGGATATGTGTCTGTTCAAGAGAAAACACACTTTTTGTTTTCTTAGATATTAACCACCTTCCGTCCATGGCCGTTTGTGAACGGCCGGACGGACGTCTGCTAGGCTAGGAGCGGGAGGGCGTCTTAAGACGTCCTGCCCCTCCCCCCTCTCGTGTGCGGCACTCAGCGCGCACACGAGAGGGAAAACTGTGAGCATGTAAACAGCCAGCGATGGCTGTTTACATACAAGCGATCAGGAGCCCGATCGCTTGCAGGAGATGCGGGTGTGCGGCCTCCGGCCCCCCCGTACCTGTGTCCCGCCGTCTCCTCGTCGCCGCTACCGGTCCGTGATCCGATGTGGCCGGTGTGGCTGGGACCGGCACGGCGACGCTCTAACAGCAGATCTCTCTTCCTGTCCCCGAATGCAGGAAGTGATGTATATTACATCACTTCCTGCATTCAGTGTCACTCTCCGGTGCAGAACACCGGAGAGAAGCTGATGAAGCAGATCTCTGCTTCATCAGCTTCTGTGGGGGGTCCCCAGGTGACATCAGAGGTCTTGGAGACCCCTGATGTCTCCATAAAGAGGACCTGTTTGGTGAACTGGCTATTACATAGGGGATTTCTTAATCCCCTATCTTATAGCAATAAAGTTGTCTAAAAAAAGTAAAAAAACTAAAAAATTAGCATAAAAAAAAATAAAGAAGCTAAAAAAAATATTAACAAATAATAATTAAAAAAAAATGACACAAAAAATGTTTTAAAGTCCCCCGCGCTAGCGCTGAACACTGAAAAATGGCCTGGCCAGGAAGGGGGTGAAACACAGCGGTCTTCAAGTGGTTAATACGTTTTGGACTAGGTTCTGGAGCCCAGAGGCTTTTGGGTGAAATAAAGCCTCCAATTTTATGTCCATGCCTTACCTGTTAGCCAGACATTACTAATTACTCTTAGCTGTTTTCATATGCATTTTATACAGTACTTGAGCTGACTTAGGCTCAAAGGGGCTCCCTCTGCTATGGGAGCATGCTGCTGGGTGAAAAGGCTAACTGCTGACGGAACACTAAAAAGATATGCATGCGGCCTGTTGTTTTGGGGACCCATTAGGGGACATGTTGTTAGTCAAGTTTAGTTAGTGGCTCAGACAAGCAAATGTTTTGTTTCATGAAATAGACTTGCTGTACAAAGTCCTCCTGCAATAAACTGTGTTTATTTACTGCCTTGCTGAATGAAAGTGCAGGACAAACCTGCTTGGACTGTTTCTGGGTGTTTGTGTCTCATGCATGGTTTGCCACTACCACTTCAGCCTGCCCCCTTTACAACTTATATACATCTATGCTTGGTCCTCATGACATTATGAGCTTAGACACAGATGCACCCCCTGTTGATTACACGACAAGCTAGAACATAGAGGTTTGTTTTGTTTTTAATTCTTTAATTAAAGTAATATTGGTGGTTTTGTACACAATGCAGCGGGTGGCACCATACCATCTTTTACAAAAAAAGTTTTGTCTTTTAACAATGTATTGATGTGTTTTTGGGTGCTATGGTGATTATGCTCACTATTCTAAGTGGCTCCAGTGTCAATCCCATTTCATGGTATTTTTTTTCTTTTTCCTAGCTAATGTCTAGCTTTTCAGGGATTATCTCATTATCTGTTCCTTGCCTTGTCATTCAAATTCCAGCCTATACTTCAGCAGAAGCCCTCATTATACTCTCGCTTGTCACTTATAACTAAAGATCTGTTTAATCTGTTAAGAGGGTTTAGGTCAAATGCTAAAGATGCGTATCTGTGAACTTATAATGAACACATGTTTCAGTAGAATGGAAAAGTTCAGTCTACTTTCCTGCTGTTAGTCCTATTTGAATTATTTATCTCTTCTAAATATTAGTTATTTCTTCTATATTTAAATAGTTCTCACTGTTCAGATATTAGGGTATATAAAATACCATGTCTTATTCAGATGCATTGGACCTCATGTACAGGAACTTAAAGAAGAACTCCGGGGAAATTTTTTTTTCATCTGACTGTAACTAGCTTTTGGAAGTTTAAAAATCCGTGCTTACCTTTCTGCATAGCAATGTAGTCTTCCAGAAATCCATGGTACAAGTATGTGCTTCCTGCCCTCTGCCCCCTTCATTTCCTTTCTGTTAGACCATTAGGCACCGTGCAGTCTATCAGCCTAGCCTGTGGTCTAATAACCTCCCCTTGTAGTACTATTGCAGCCAGCAGGAAGAGATGGCATCCCAGCATGCACTGCAGTGGGTGGAGTAGGGTAGCCTTAGGCTCTGGTCTGGCCCCGCTCACTCTCAGTGCAGCTCTGCTCTGTCCTTCCCTGAGACTGGGCGGAGCTGGAACTCTGTGTAATGCAGCTGCAGCTCCACACAGCCAGATGTCATGCTGGATTGTAAGGTCAGGTCTGTGACAATGCATGGGACTGAGTGACTCTGCTGGGAGCTGTGTGACAATGCATGGGACTGAATGACTCTGCTGGGAGCTGTGTGACCATGTATGGGACTGAGTGACTCTGCTGGGAGCTGTGTGACCATGTATGGGACTGAGTGACTCTGCAGGGAGCTGAGTGACAACACATGGGACTGAGTGACTCCGCTGGAAGCTGTATGACAAGTGGGTGACAAAGCATGGGACTGAATGACTCTGCTGGGAGCTGTGTGACAACACATGGGACTGAGGTTCTATGATGGTTTGTGAGGAGGTCAGGTCTGGGAGCTGTGTGACAAACAACGCCTGTGATGGAGTGACTCCGCTGGGAGCTGTGTGACAACGCATGGGACTGAGTGACTCTGCTGGGAGCTGTGTGACAAAGCATGGGACTGAGTGACTCCCTTGGGAGCTGTGTGACAACACATGGGGCTGAATGACTCTGCTGGGAGCTGTGTGACAACACATGGGACTGAAGATCTGTGCTGGGAGCTATATTCACATAGTTATAAGCAGAGTAAATCAGTCCTATTCATTGACACACAGCTGGTTGTGATTAATGCATGCAATAATGCAGCACTAGGTGTGTTTGCATTCATTTAAATGGCACCATAATGCAATTTTTTTGGCGGCCATGCGTTGCAATGCAGTGCTGAACAACACACAGTTAATTAATTGCCATATATGCTTTGCTACGGTTGACATTCAGACGAAGAACGGACGTTCTTCGTCTGCTCTATGGTGAGCTCCTATCCCGTGGTCACGCGTCCCCCAGAGGAGCGGGGGACCCGAAAACCACGGCAGGTGGCGCCGCTGTACGTTTTAGCTCTGCTTTAACAGGACTAAATGTACCAAAAAATAGGGATTCGCTCCATAAGACGCACACACATTTCCCCCGCCTTTTGGGCGGGGGGGGTGGGGGGGGGTATGCGTCTTATGGAACTTATATAACTTAAGGGTGAAGAGTTTGGAGAAGGTAGGAGAGGTGAACAATCTAGGACAACATAGCACAACTAGAAAGTGAGCTGAATTGGAGAATTTTTCCAGTTCAGCTATGTTGTCCTAGATTGTTCACTTCTCCTGTCTTCTCCAAACTCCTCACCCTTTTGTGAATAACCCTTTATGTGATACAACACTGTAGAAGCTGCCACACTCCTGACAGGCTGTATGGATGGACCCTCGGAGTGGGTGGCAGCTATGTGTGGATAGGTGAGGGGGTATGTACATTGAATACTGATACCAGCCTTGGCTCTGTCCATCTACACCCTCGGGTCCACCCATGCACATTGTAGCTCTTTCCATCGCCACCCTCAGCTCTGACTATACACTCCTCCCACTTCCTCTACTAGCTCATGGGACATATAGTTAACCTTTTCTGCCAAGATATGACATTCACTGGTTACAGGAAGGACTGATCTGTACATATGAGGATGTGACATCACTGGCAGCTAAATACAAGGATTACAAGAAAAGTAAGAATGTTCATGATAAATGTAGGGTTGCCACCTTTTCTTCAAGACAAACCCGAACACTGTAGCAGCGAGTGGCAATTTGTTTTCTGGAGCGTTTACAGGGGAGGAGAGACGGCCAGGGGAGAGAGACAATCATATTAAATGTTTTTATTGATAGTAAAAAGCCGCTGACAAGTGCTGTCTTTGTCAGGCTGTGTTAAGAAGGTCATTTTTCAGGGAGGGACTTGCAGAGCTCTTCACACAGAACCTCCTTCACACTGTGGCCTTAGGGCCTGTTCACACGACGTCTGTTTTCTGTGCTGACCTGATCCGTACGCTCCTGCACTAAAAATGCATCCCAATGTATCCCTATGTGTTTTATGGGCTACAGTTCTCACGTGCGCAGTCCATTCAGCTTACGACAGAAAAAATACTGCATGTCACATTTTCTACGGTCAGGAAACGCAAAACGCACTGCACTGCAGCTAACATACTGACACCCCCACTCCAGCAAAAAAAAACATTTTTTTTTTTTTACTGGAACGCGGCAAAAACGCACTGCATCAGTAGCATCGTGTCTGCAGATCTGCACCTGATCAGGACCTGATATCATGTGAACAGGCCCTGAAACCACGTGAGGTGTTAGGGCCTGTTCACACGACGTCCGTTTTGTGTGCTGACCTGATCCGTACGCTCCTGCACTAAAAATGCATCCCAATGTATCCCTATGTGTTTTATGGGCTACAGTTCTCACGTGCGCAGTCCGTTCAGGTTACGACAGAAAAATACTGCATGTCACATTTTGTACGGTCAGGAAACGGACCGGAAACGCAAAACGCGTCAAAAACGCACTGCACTGCAGCTAACATACTGACAGCCCCACTCCAGCAAAAATTATTTTTTTTTTAACCTGGAACGCATCAAAAACGCACTGCATCAGCAGCACCGCGTCTGCAGATCCGCACCTGATCAGGACCTGATATCATGTGGACAGGCCCTGAGAGGGCACAGCTGAAATACCAGTGACCCAGGTAAACTCCTATCCGGGGGCCCCTTACAGATGTGGAACACCAGGGCCTTTGGCACCCTGCTATTTCCGCCAGTGGTTGCTCCTGTCCGGGTGACATCTTGTATCCGGGTTTCAAGTTGCCCGAAAGACGGACACAAAATTGAAAATTGGCAGTGTGTGGGTGAATCCCGGACAGGTGGCAACCCTAGTGTGAATACAAGAGTGACAAGAAAACACTAACAGTAGCCAAATAAGTACATGATGGTTAATTGGCAGCAAGGTTGTGTACAAGCAGGGCACCCTGGCAGCAGGTGGTATTTAGCTGTAGGGTGGGGGCAAGTAATTGTACAGTGGGGGGCACATTGGCAGCAGGCAAACATTTGAAAATTGCGTGCACACTTGCAACAGAGATGTAAGTAGTGCATGGTTGATTGGCAGAAGGGTGGTGTAAAGAAAAAGGAAACACTTGTAGCATGTAGTGAAATGCAGACTGCCAGCAGGTAGGTTTATGCGGAGAGAGCATTCTTGTAGCAGAAAGGTGTAGGCAGAAAGAGGGCACACTAACAAGTGTATACAGAGAGGGAACACTGTCTAAAGAGAGGGCACACTGACAAGTGTATACAGAGAGGGCACACTGTCTACAGAGAGGGCACACTAACAAGTGTATACAGAGAGGGAACACTGTCTAAAGAGAGGGCACACTGACAAGTGTATACAGAGAGGGCACACTGGCAGCAGGTACTTATGCATTGAAGTGCAGATTAGTAACAGTAGGTGCACAGAGCAGAGAAGGATATAGCAAGCTGGCAGCAGGGAGGGGGAGAGTACACACCTTGCACTCAACTTTTACTTGGTTCTCACAGTCTGGGACGAGTCTGGTTACAGCAGTTTTCTTCCTCTGACTGAGAGGGACCTAAATGTATAAAGTTATGTGCATCCCAGAGTTCTTCATGACGAGGAAAAGCTAAGGAATTTGGTACCCCATTTTGCTGCTTGCTTTTAGGGGGCATCACTTTAATTCTCCTGCTTGTAAAGCAGCACTCCTAATGTAAAATTAGTACAAATAAGGGACATTTTGAGAAATAAAAAGTCCTTTCACCAGCTTTGGTGAAACTGGGACACCCTAGTTTGGAAACTATTAATAAAGGGAGGAAAACAGGAGAGGCTTAGTGTGTTGCTACAGCTGTGATTTTAGAATCATTTATCCAGCATGGGTGCCACCTGAGGTAGCTTACTTGTTTTGACATCTCCCACCCTTAAACCAGTCCCAGAAGGGGCAAATCAATTTATATTCAAAGACAATACATAAGTGCAGGATCGTTGTTGTGCCATAGCTGCTGCAGTGTTCACAGAAATAGACCATACATGAGTAAATGAGCAGTAATACCTTACTTGCCAACATTAATCTCCTAACTGTGTACAAAATCTCATAACAGAGGTGAATGAAGAAATATTTACAAGCTAGGCAGTTCATTATAGTGGTCAGCATATATTCAGATATATTCTTCATCTATAGATAAATCATAGGACACAGGTGCCAGCTGTAGTTCTTTACCTAATTGGTTACCTGGCTCCTAGGATTTGATTAGCTGTCTCAAAAGGATAGGCTATATGGTCCCCAGGCCATGTTTACTGTACCACCCCCTACAGGTACAAATTATCCCGTTCATAAGTAGATGGATCTTGCAGGTGACTATAAAAACCTTTCTGTCCTCAGTGCTTTTGCTGAATGATGGATACCACCAGAGTTGTTACTCACAACATAGGTTGCCGTGTGCTGGTAAAGGAAATGATCAAACACTAACCCCAGGAGATTTTTATTGCTTGAATATGTTGCATCACATACAGTATAGAAGGACATAGGGCCTGTTCACATGAGTTTCAGGTGCGGATCTGCAGACGTGGTGTTATGTGTTTTGCTGCGTTTTTGCCGTGTTTTTTGATGCGTTCCAGGTAAAAAAAATAAAACATTTTTTGCTGGAGTGGGGCTGTCAGTATGTTAGCTGCAGTGCAGTGCGTTTTTTTGACGCATTTTGCGTTTCCGGACCGTTTCCTGACCGTAAAAAATGTGACATGCAGTATTTTTCTGTGGTAACATGAACGGACTGCGCACGTGAGAACTGTAGCCCATAAAACACATAGGGATACATTGGGATGCATTTTTAGTGCAGGAGCATACGGATCAGGTCAGCACACAAAACGGACGTCGTGTGAATAGGCCTTTAGGTGAGAAAGCTTTACAGTGCCGCTCAGTGACCACACCCCTCATGTATTTATTTTGTTTACTGTTGGAGCTAAAATATCAGGGGTCGTTTCCCTTTTGAAATAGAAAAATAAATTGAGGACACAGAGACCTCAATCTCTTTTTCTGCAGCCTTAGCACCGAATGAATGGAAAACACTAAGTACAGAGGTTTCCCATTAATTCACAAACTGGAGATAGTAAATATTTACTATCAGCCAGCTACGAATGGATAGAAGCCTCTGTACTGAGCTGCTTCTACCTATTCAGAAACTCATGAATGAACAAGAAGTCATGTGAAGCATGATATGCCACCCCTCTACTTCCTGTCGCCCCAAGGCTGAGCTGTTTCAGCCACCTGGCGCCCCTGTTGCCATGGCACCCTGTGCGGCCACACAGTTCACACACCCCAAATGCCCCCCCTTGGGTGTCACTGTCTGCTAGCTCCTGTCTGACATCCTTCAATTAAACAGCAGCTGCATCCAGTCAGCTGCAGCCACTGTTTAGGTACAATAGCCGCAGTGGCAAATTCCTCCATCCATGCTAAACAGAATATTTCTCCTCATCCCAGCCACGGTACACTGTTATCTGGTTGCAGAGCATTCAGCCTCATCCCAGCCACGGTACACTGTTATCTGGTTGCAGAGCATTCAGCCTCATCCTAGCCACGGTACAATATTATCTGACTGCATAGCATTCCTCCTCGTCCCAGCCACGGTACCATGTTATATGACTGCAGAGCATTCCTCCTCACCCCAGCCATGGTACAATGTTATGTGACTGCATAGCATTCCTCCTCGTCCCAGCCACGGTACCATGTTATCTGACTGCATATCATTCCTCCTCATCCCAGGCATGGTACAATGTTATATGACTGCAGAGCATTCCTCCCCTTCCCAGCAATGGTACCATGTTATCTGACTGCAGAGATGTAGTCCTCTATAGCTGACAGGATTATTTTGAATTGCTGTATAATGTATTGCTGCGATTTGTAGTCCCTCTACAGCTTGGAGTCAGTGGCAGAACTGGCCATAGCGCTCCACCACTGTCCTAAATTCATTAGACTGCGTTGTTTTATAAAAACTGTCACATGACACTAAAAAAAAGTGCCGGTAATTGGTATCAGTGAGTACGTGTTGAAAAATATTGGTACTCGTACTCGGTATGCAAAAAATGGTATTGGTGCATCCCTAATACATATGTTATGGCTTTGCTAATAATCATGTAAGGTATTTTTGTAGAACAAATTATGGTTTGACGAATTTGTTTAGACTCTGAGTCATGGTTATCAATATAAACTAATTTATGCCACAGTTAAAGTCTCATAAGCCACTAGTGTTTTTCTGGGACATTTTTCTGGTTGACTACAAAGGCTGGATTGAAACCAAAGGGTGTTTCTATGTTCTTTTGTGTGCCATTGTTCATTTAAGTGTCATTAGATATGGCCATCACAAACCCTTAAGTTCTGAATCTGCAAATAGAGAACATTTGTGAGAAAATCTTCGTGAACCTTATGGATTTCTGCATGAAAAGACTCCAATAATGTAAGTCTGTATAATTAACAAGCATAACATTTTACACTGTCATATTTTTAGTAAAGAAAAGCAAAAGTGTGCCCGTTCCAGAATGGGAAGGGTTGGGGATATAACAAACAATGCCACAGAGGGGTCTTAGCTATCATTATATGCAGGACAGGTGTGACAGCAGACAGTATGTGCAGAAGAGCTGTGCAGAGGGTGTCGCAGCAGGTAGTATGTGCAAAAGAAGACAGTGGACTGTATGAAAGCAGGCAGCATGTGCAGGGGGTGTGACAGTGGGCAGTAGTGTTGAAGGAGAGAAGTGTGGAGGTCAAGACAACTGGCAGTATCTGCAGGAGAGGAGTGCAGAGAGTTTGACAGTGGGCAGCATGTGCAGAAGAGGAGTGCAGGGGGTGTAATAGTTGGCAGTATGTGCAGGAGAGGAGTGCAGGGGTTATCACAAGGGGCAGTAGGTGTAGGTAGAGTGTGGGTGCCAGGAGACAGTAGGTGTAGAAGTAAGGTGGGTATTTCAGAGGGCAAAGTGTACAAAAGGGTATTGCAGAGATTAATATACATACCTGGGAACTGAGCAATGAGAACGGGGAACGGGGCTGGGCGCTAAGGGGTTACTGCGTATATGCTAGGGACAGGTCACTGAGGGATGAATATTCATCACCAAGGGGTTGCTGCACAGGCTTTTGAAGCAGAACACATACACTGCAGACAGGTCACTAAGGGGGTTAACACTTATTATCTGGTGGACTAATTGGTTAATGCTTCTTCTGAGGCAGCTGATCAATAAGAGTTTATTGCACATACACTGCAGGCTTGTCACTGGTGGGTTAATGCACATACTTTGCTGGTGTCAAACTGGCTGGAGAGCTCATTCAATTGAAGGGGAATTTGACTGCTGGTATGGATATCCAGGAGTGATGTGTATGTGCTGGGGGCAGCTTATAGGAGAAATACTACAGTGTAAAGCAATGAGAAACATCTGCAGAGGGAAGGCTGATATGAGCTTTACTCTGAGTTCTGAACCTCCAGACTGCATCTGAGCTCTGTGTGCAATGTTTATGGGGAGGACATGGGCAGTGTTAAATGTTACAATGTGTTTGGTGGGAGTGTGTGACTGAAGGAGTCTCTGGGAGGAGAAACTGGAGAGAGTGTACTAGAGGGATACAGGAGAAAGACCAATGTGTGTGCTGGAGCTTGGATCTAACTGGGGAAAAGACCAGTCAGTGTGCTGGAGGTGTGATGTTACTGGAGGACTAGAGAGAGTTTGATTTGCACAGTGGCAAAGAACTGAAAGCAGAATTTAGACATTGCATAATATAGGAAGTAATTTAAAATGTCAAGATCATCAACAGAAAACCTTTGCAAACCATTCAGTTTAGTAGCAGTTGTCAGTAGAAAACGTGGAGCCTTCTGTATTGCAATAGTGTCAACCAAAAACTTTTTGTAGCTGCTCATCAGCCCTGCAGCATAATGCTTTGTGTTTTCAGGAGGGCATGATCTGCATGAATCCTTTTGGAAATGTACTGATGGAGTAGGCAATAATGCCAAACTAGGTCATACATGAGCGATTTTATGGGGCAATAGCAATGCTATTTCTCAGCCCACCTTTGCTTTTTGCACATCAACTCTTAGCAGCAATAGTTTTAGTCAACTTAGTGTCAACCAGCAGTTCTACTTCCATGATCCATTGTGTTGCCCCATCTCCTTTAGTTGCCAAGGTGCACCCAAGTAGGTGGTGTGTCTTCTTACGTTACGTCAGATGCACCAAAAAAAAGGAATGTGTTAAAAAAGGAACAGGAAGCCAGTCAGTGAGAGTCTGTGAGGAGTGTTTGGAGCAGGACACATGGCTATGTGTGTTAAGCTGTGGACTACAGTCTACCGAGACACTGCTGGGGCACCTGTGTCCATACTGGAACCCTCTGTGAGCAGGCTGGGACTCTAACCCTGAGGTGGGACTTAGTATACAGGCGCTGAGCCAAATCTTGTATTTGCTGACAATAAGCCCTGTTGATTTTGTCATTCTGCTGAATATAAGCCATTTTATTAGATTGTTTGTGGAAAAGAATAAAAGTTTTGTGGCTGATACGGCTGGCTGCGGTTCATATCCGCCCTGAATATTACAGCCCGCATATATAGTAATTTATATGTTTGCGTATTTAGTAATTTGGATGAACTGACAGAAATTTGTTGATTTTCGCAGTTCGTCCGAATCCAAATGCACATCTCAACAATGAACAATTATTCTCTTTAGTGACAGAACTCATACAAAAATGTAGGTAGATGTAGAGGGGGACTGCACCCTAAAAATATGCTGCAAAAAAATATCCAAAAACAAAATAATTAAATGAGTTTAATGTACAGATTAAATAGATTTTAGGAGCCTTTTAGGGACAAGGGACTTGGACAATACATTCCATGTAAGGTTTGCATGCAAAACAGGCACTGTTGTGGTACTGAGAGCAAATCTGAAGAAAAATGCAAAGTAAAATGTATTTTATTAATATACTGACTAAAGACAGTAATCAATCTAGATTGTATTGTTTACATATAGTCTTATTCCTCTTGAGCCTGTTGATTTCATACGTGAAGGTCTATGTACAATGTAATGTCACATATAGAGTGATATTTAATACACTGTCACCGTTCTGGCATTCAGAGAATTAATATATGTGAATTGGCCTACTTTGGAAATATTACATGCATATATCGCCCTTGCATTCTCTCTGCAACTTTCCCCCTTCCTATACTTCCTCATATACTTCCATTTTGTTAGTCTGAGGAGCAGAGAACTATGCCATTAACCTTGAGATTTCTAAACACTCTGGAGCACTGCCCTGCTGATATAAAAGCTTTGCTGCTGATCTTATAAGATGGCTGCCTAAAGTCCCCGTCGGCTCTCATTAAGGAGGTGCACGGAGCGCACTCCTAAGAAGTCTCCACTGGCGCTCATTCTTCCTCCGGGGCAACAGTGACTGGGAGAAAGTTGCGTATAGGTGCAGAGTACGCTCTGTGCGCCTCCTTAATGAGACCAGCTGCCAACACAGATGTAGAAGTTAAGGCCGGCCGCATTTGCGGTCGTCTTAACATATCGATGCGGCCGGTCGGTCTCATTAAGGAAGCGCACAGACTCAGAGCGCACTCCTAAGGAGGAAAACAGGACAAAATAGATTTTTGAAAAGAATCGACAGGACCAGGGAAATATGAAGAAATAACGTTACTGTCCCGTTTTAAAACGGGACTCATGGTCAGCCTAGGTACCCAGAAAGCTAAGTATGCTTACTACATATATTTCACTGTTTGTGGTTGCCACCATCTACGAACACTTTATCTGAAATCTAGACTAACACAGGGAATTTTTATACATTATGTCCCTTGTCCAGAAATGTCTTCTTTGTACAGAAAACAAACAAAACGTGTACCCTGTGTTCCTATGTTTACCTATTATACGCCAGTTGTGACATCATAGTTTATATTATGGAAAAAAAAGTTGTAAATTATGTCATCAGCCTCCCATTCATTCTTCTCATTGTCAGAGGCAAATGCAGCAGCTGTCTGGACAGCTGGCCAGGCCATATTTTCGAAGCTAAGGTTTCAAATAGTTCAATAGTGGACTCTACTCTACTGAGAATTCCAGCTGCTTCTAACTCATTTCCCAGTGGTAGACATTCTCTTTTCTGCTGTCTGTAACTGCAAAGATACTATGAAAAAAATTAAGTCGTATATTTTGAAGTGTGATTGAATGTCACCCCTGCAGATGTTTAAAATGAAAGCCTTATGCTACGTTTACCAGTCATAATGTTTATCAAAATACACAGCTGACTATACACATAGCAATTTGTAATAAATCGAGGTTTGAGTGATCGCAGACAAGTAACCTATTAAAATATAGAAGGATGGAATAAACTGGATATTGTTTCCCACTTTGGAAGCAACTTAATATATATTGATTGAAAATGCTATGGGTCATTTATAGATGTGCAGGATTGATTTAAACTGATTGTTTATTATATCTGTATTATAATCAGTTCCCTTGCACGCTCACACACAAATATGTGTTTGAGCAAATGGAGATAGTTGTAAAAATTTGATGACAACCAGTTGATGTGGAAGAGTCACAATGAGCAAGAGCTCTGTAAATCAGTTGAAAGAAGGGTCTCTTTTGTTGACTTCTTATTTGATTTGATTAGTTGCATTGAGTTTAGTCTATCATATGGGTGAATTGTACAGCACTGCTATAAGAAAACTGTAAGAAGAAATGGAATTTACCTTATTAATAGGTTAATTATCATGTGATTTTTTTAAAGGTATATATCATTTTAAATGAACTCTATCATTGTCAGTGGGCACAAACAATTAGAAGCTTAAGGCCTTGTTCACACCAAGGGCGTTCCAGGAGCAGATCAGAGCAGTTACAGACCGTATCAAAACTCCGTCCAATTTATTCCAAAGGTATTTTGGGCTCTAGTTCATACCGCAGCATTCAGTTCCAGAGCATGTAAAAAAAACTGCAGCAAGCCCTATTTTACCTGCTCTGGGACCTCTAAAACGCATGCAAACACCCTGGAGCGCACCGAAAGCCCATTCTAAAGTAAAAAAAAGTGTTTTTTTTTTAACCAAAAACGGCCAGGAACGCATCAAAAACACGGCACAACCCACTGCACTGTGTGTGCAGAAACTCATGCAGATCTGGTCTGCATTTGGTCTGAACAAGCCCTCAAAGGTATTAAAACCTAAAAACAAAAATTCAATATATTGCTGTATATATACTGTCCTTATATGCTGGCTGCATCAGTCTTGACTTTATAGGCTGAGAACATTTTCAACAAGTACATAAAATACTTGTTGATCTTGTCAGAAATGCAATGTCCTTGTCACTTCCTGTGAGCTTAAAAGAAATCATATAAAGCCTTGTCTTTATTGTATAAGCCACTACTTCCATCAATCCACCGTGCAATGGAGACAAAGAAAGAAAGACATGTTCGAAGTCCAACCTGTATGACAATCATGGCTCCCTCCATAGATACAATAGAGAAATGAGTGTAGACAAAAAGGGAAATGAAGTGTTATTTGCAGGATTACTAAGTGAAAATAAAGGAAAGAAAGGCTGAAAATGAAAATTAATGCAGCCACCACATCTAAGGACTGGAAAGCTGCAATATTTACATTTTGGTTTGGGGTTTTGCTATGCCTTATTGTAGCATAGTCACACATATCTCTTAGATATGTTGATTCAGAAATCAAGAAAGTGTTAGAAAAGTAAAACGTAAATGAACATTCAAGTACAGGATCTCAAATTGAACTTGCTGGCCACAGTAGGATCAATGAAAAGTACTGTGCGTCAGATTGCTAAATGCACCTGTTAGGCACAGGAGGCATTCATTTTTAATTGTTTCACTATTTTGTTCTAACTAATTCTATAGCTTCACATGTTTCTAAAATTGAAATAGCAGTAAACCTTTCACTATTTGGTTTGCTTTCTTAGAATTGCCTTATTGTGTTTATTGATTTTTGCTGTCCTACCTGAAGAGAAAATCGTCACTGAACCTTTAACATTCTGTTACTGGTGCCTACAGTATATACAAACACAAAACCCAAAATGATTTAGTATTGAATAAAAATTAAACATAAAAAGGTTGACCAAACACCTTGAATTTAATTGCCATTTATGACAAGCGTGAAGGAACATTGAATCTGTGGAAGGATAATATTGCAATTTCTTACCCACTGGCCTAAATAATTACTGCACAGCCTAGCATGTGCATATTTGGGAATAGCATAACATCCAGTTGCACATTCTGGTTACGTGCTCTGTTGGAACTACTGTGAGATCGGGTGGTGCAAATAAATTGATTGTGCTACCTGGGTGCGATAAAAGCATTGCACCCAAAACAGGGAGACAGGGGCAGGATATTATCTAAAAAGGTATCATAATATTAGTATAATAAATTGTACAAATAGTCACCAAGTAAAGCATGTAATGTAATTTTTTTTCATATCAACAGCTGGGACGAGAGCAGCTCTATAAGCAGTGGCCTGAGTGATGCATCAGGGAATCTCAGTTCAGAAGAGTGCAACGCCAGCTCTTCACTCACTTCCCTTCCCTCCACACCCACCACGTCCAGACGGAGCTCCACCATTGCTGTAAGTAAAAATTGCTTGTAAGAAAGGATATCTATCGGATAGCAGTGTATAGTCATATTGGTTGCCTCTTATACAGTGAACATGTCTTGTGAATCATAGGGCGTTATTCACTAAGCTAAAACAGCTAAAAGTTTCCCAGCACACTCACCAGCCAGCATGCAAAAAAACTTGTCTCACCGCAAAGGTTAAAAGCAGCGGTTTAGATACACGTCTTCTGCAGAAAATGTGAAAGCCGCACTGCCTCGCCAAGGCACCTCCTATATAGTGCGGTCCTAAACTCTAAACTATGAGAGTCTCCATCTTGGATCACATGCAGCAAAAGATAAAATTGGGTGCAGGTTTGTCAGGAGGAAGCCCAACCTCCCTTAAAGGCACAGGGACACACAAGGGACCCCGCATATCACAACGGCAGCTGAGACCCCCATGCGTCACTGCACCAGCAGCAAAAAGTTTCCCAGCACACTCACAAGCCAGCATGCAAAATGTGGTGGGAAACTTTTTGGTGTTGTACTGTATAAAGCCCTTCCATGTGCACCTTGCTCTAAAGCTGGTAACAAATTGATGAGTGTGTTTGCCATTTGTTTTGCTTTATTCACTCAGCTGCCCGAAGTGAAGGCAGCCGAACCCCTGAAACAGCCATACATTGGCCAGCTTCCCGACCAATCAGGAGCCCGCGCAGCGAGTCATTACACGCTGCCCGACTTCCTGATTGGCCCGGGAAGCCGGCTCCATGCTCCCTCGTCTTGAGGTGACGAGGGAGCATGAAGCAGGCTTCCCGGCCAATCAGGAAGCCAGGCTCTGCGTCATTACACAACGCCCTGCTTCCTGATTGGCCAGCTTCCCGACGAATCAGGAGGCCGGGCAGCGTATAATGACAAGTAATGAGGGAGCATGGAGCCGGCTTCCTGATACAGGAAGTATCGGGCTAGGCATCGGAACATTTGGGCGAGTACGGCTACTCGCCCAAATACTCGGGATCGGCACCGATACCCATACTAGTATGGGTATCGGGGCATCCCTAGTGCAAATGCTGGTTCCCTGACTTTCCTGGTCTGCATAGTTGTTCAAGAACAGCGAATCAGAAGTTAAGCCAGTGGTTTAGCTTTATAGCCAGCTCACATATTTGTATCAGTAAAGTTATACTTTAAGCTTACATTTTCTTTGGTTGCTGGGCAGGCAACTAAAGCAGCAGTGCTTAATCTACCTTCATTCAGAGACACCTCCTTTATCAATATATCATCTCACACTGTCCTGTTTTCATCTTTCACTCTACCCACAATCATAATAGAGTAGCAGCTTTGTCACCCAACTTCCTAATTCATGCCATTGCAGAATTGTTGATTAGGTATGGGCCCTCACGTGTTTATGATTTGGAAGGTTTGCATACTATAAGCTGAGAACAGAACAGTGTAGGCTTAGCATGACATGGGGGCATATAAATAGGTTGGTAGAGTCCTAAACATGTGGATATGGTCAGCTGAGCATACACACTTATGGGGTGATTTTTAAAAGCAAGAGAGTATGTCACCAGCCACCTTTACTCTTCACCCATAAACGTTGTTATTGATCTGTGTTCGGCATGTCATCAGGAAAAGTGAAAGCTTCGCACAGCATTACAGCCACTAGATAGTGCCAAGGAGCAGCCAGGGATGTGCTCCATCTCCGGCTTTAAGTTTGTGCGAACAGTGTTCATCCCGATATATGCTCAGCAAACCCATTATAAATAAACCCCTTATTGAATAGAGAAGTGAGGTGGGATGCGTTCACTTGTCAAGCATTTTTAAGTGGTGCTGCCTTTTTAAATATAACTCTGATACTTTCTTGTGTGTGTCATTTCTGAAAAGATGCTAAAGATTTCTTAGCTTTGTTCATAGTAATTCAATACAAATTTTTTGTTGTATAGCTCCGCACAGATTCTGAAAAGCGCTCATTAGCAGAAAGCGGACTGAGCTGGCATAGTGAACCAGAAGAACGGGGATCACGCAGGATGGAGTATGATAGTGGTAGCCTAAAGTCAGAGCATGGATCATCTCGATGGCGGCGGGAGAGGTGTGATGATGCTCAAAAATCAGAGACTAAGAAGCCTGTAACGCTTGGCCAGCCACTGCGTAAAGGAAAAAATCCACCAGTTGGTGTGACTTCCCCAATTACCCACACTCCCACTGGAACGGCCACTCAAAAAGGAGGAGGAAGCGGAGGTGGTGGAGGTAATAGCATCTTAGAAATGTATTTATTTATGTAAGAGTAATGTTTAAGAAAATAATTTTCTGCTTTTAAAGTATGCAGTGCAAGGTTTCTGTTGACTGTATTGTGGTTTGCCCGTCATGTTTAGTGGATCAAATGATCAAAATGGTTTAGTAGGATGTCTGCAGTTGGTCTCTGGGATAAAAAACTTTGGCCAGCAGCAAGAGCAATAATGTGCTAAACCCTGGCAAGCAATCAATATTGGATTAGAACCATCGGAGGAATAGGTGATGTTTGGGTACTAGGGTTTGGGCATTTTACACAATAATCTTTATAGTCTCCTATTTCGGAGCCGTCTAAGTCTTCATGAAAACCAGGAGACCAGAAAGAAAATTGCCAGGACAACATACTATTTTAAAGTAGAGTTATCTTGTAAGGTTACTTATTTTCAAACCCTATTGCCCAGTAATTAGCAGGAAGTTGAAGGAGCAATGAAGTGTAAACGGAGCTAATTTTCCTGTTCCCAATTCTCTAACCTTCTCTTGTAAGTACAGTCCAGTGCAATCTACTTGTTGCACCTGTGGCAAGCACTTCCACCCTCATGATCCTAAGTATGAAATATAAATGGAGACACCTTTAATGTTAACCAAAAGCAATCCAGAGCAAATCATTATGTAGCGTCCATCCCTAACCACATGTCACTGCCTAAAGTCACCTTTAGGCAGTGTTCATATCTTTGCGTGTGTGGTAACACGTGGCACAACAATGGGCTGTGTATGCATTTACATTGCATTGCCATTGATTTTTAATGGAAAACAAGCAACCCTACTCTGGAGCAAACTACTTGGCATGTAATAAAGAACACATTCATTGTGAAAGAAAATGAGGCAGATAAGTTGAGAGCCCATTGAAAACTAAATGCATTTAAACATTTGCATCCGGGAACGTGCAAAGACACACAAGTGTTATTGGACCCTTATCTGCTATTTATTACCCTGCGCTTTTTTACACAACACTAATAAACATCCAAATGTCTTTGAAAGTCTTGTTCTTTGCTGGCCAGTGTGTCCGGTGTCAATCTCTATGTAAATATGTTTTGTTTAAGCTGTTAGTATAAAAAGATGATTTCTGTAAAAATGAGCAGACTTAATAAAGTGGCGTACAGAGTTTAGTAAGTTTATTTTGATATTTCTGTAGGTAAACCAGAGCAGAAAGCAACTGACAAATCTAAGCTCAGCTTAAAAACTGCTGGACTGCAGCGGTCTTCTTCTGATGCTGGACGAGATCCACGTTCACCAGATGCTAAGAAACCCCCCTCAGGCATTGCTCGCCCTGCATCATCTTTCGGCTACAAAAAGCCTGCTGCACCATCTTCCCCTCTCACTGGCAATTCTGCCACATTAGGCAAAACTCCCAAATCCTCAGGAATCCCCGTAAAGCCCACATCTGGCACCGTAAGTGGAAATCGGAAGACAAGCTTGGATGTTTCCGGTGCAGCAGAGCCTGGCTTTCTTTCACCCACTGCTCGCACCAATATACAGTACCGCAGTCTTCCTCGCCCTGCCAAATCTAGCTCCATGAGTGTTACTGCAGGCAGGAGCGGCAGTCGGCCACTCAGTAGCACTGTGGATGCAAGCCTTGTGCCAGTACACGGAAAGACAGTGGGGACTTCTAGTTCTCGCTTGAAAGAACCATCCAAAGTTGCCGGTGGTCGACTAGGTGTTAACCAGACAGATCGTGAAAAAGAGAAGGCGCGTGCCAAAGCTGTAGCTCAAGACACAGAATCTCGGACAAGTACGCCAAATCCAGTAGAACCAACTGTGAATAGTGTAAAAGACGGCACGCCAACTACACCTCACAGGTAAGAATTATTATCTAGTGCCCGTGCAGACATCATCTACTTACAGTCTTCTACACTTATTAAGATTTCACCCTTTCAGTTTATTTCAGGCCCAAGAAAGATAGAACAGAGAGGAAATGAAACATTAATTGCCAAAAAATGTTTGTAACTATTCAAGAAAATATTTCTTGCATCTAAGGGATTTAAGAATAAAAGGGAAAGAATGTCTTTTTTATCGTATGTCTTAACTAACTAGAGTAAAGTCTATGTCTGTTAAGCATCTTATTCATTCAGTTCATGGTACAGTTAGTAGTAGTTAGTCATTGTCAACTGAACTTGTTCTCTAATGTTGTTTACCCTCACATCCAAGTAGCCTCTTCGGTTCTTATTAGTATCAGACCCATATCCATTATTTATAGCCACATGGGTAAGTCAGTCACCATGGTGTCATGCAGTATGTCCCTTATCACCAAGGAAGCATGCAGTGTGTCAAGGCAGATGTTGATTGTCCAAGAACAGGACAGAAGAACAGAAGAAGTGAAGTTCATGAAACTAATCTGGTTTATTTGCATATTCAGGACATAAGGGGATTTATTGTCCGAGATACACAGCTTGAAAGTATGAATTGCTGTGTGTGATAGATGATGTTGAAGGCCACCACCCTTGTCTTGGGATGATTGTTCCACTTTCAGTTATGACACCAAACATATCTTCATTTTGTTTTATTCATTGTTTTCCTTATTTTCTAGGGCAATAACCAAACCTTTCATGAAGACTCCAACGTTATCTAATCTGGACAAAATGAACTCTAACAGCCTAGATTTTACACCCTCTGTTACAGACGTGGCACCAACCAAACAACATGAACTTCCCTCAGGCGTTGCCTGCCTCACTCCAAGTCCAGCTCCGATTCTGAATATAAACTCTGCCAGCTTTTCTCAGGGTCTAAGTAATCTTAGGATGTATCCTAAACTCTCGGCCTTACATCGTAGCATGGAGTCACTTCCGCTTTCTATTAGTGTTCCACCTGTACAATTTAGTGAAGATGGGGAAGATCAAATTCCTGACACTGGGTGGAATGATATGTCCCTCAAATCACCTGCACCTGAGAAGTGTGTCGCCAGGATCGCTTCTGTTGTAAAGCCGACAGTCGGCTCTACAAGTTTAAACAGAGTCCCGGCGGCAAAAGTCACCGGGAGTCTGTTTAAACAGCCCCGATGCTGGCGACGTACACTGTACGTCGTCAGTCACGAAGGGGTTAAACCAATCCTCTTCCTTCATGGTGCAGAGGTTTAAGATGTGTCCTTTTAAGCCTATTGCAGAGCCATGCACTTACAATGCAACCTCACACATTTAGGGCCTCTGTCAATGAGCTTTTGTTTGCTTCAAGCGGATTTCGGATTCCCATATAAAACTATGGGAATGCAAAACCCACTTGAAGCAGGTGACATGCGGATCAGAAAGAGATCAAGTGCAGATGATGTGCCTGTCAATGAATTCTGAATGATCTCGGAAGTGTTTTAAACTGAAGTCAAACTGATGCCTTCGACACAAGCCTATCAACACAGACACTTACTGTTTTATCTCACTTTCCACTGGTCTACATCCTGTAGTTATTTCAGCTCTTATTTGGTGCATCAGTGACCACTATAGTTACTAAACTTCAGATAGTTAATAATGATTCAATATTAGTATTATTTAAGTGATATCATGACTAATTCTTTAGTTTTCTGCTCCAAAGGTGATATGCTGGATTTGTTTATGATATCAAAATACATACATTTTAATATTCACTTCTGAAATTTTTTTCTACAGCACTATCCAGGATAGAAACACATTGCCCAAAAAAGGGCTGAGGTATGTACTAGTTATGTTTGTCATTTTAGTGAAAGTATACATTTGAATCATAAAACTTTTTTCATATTTTTGGCATACCTAATTTTGTTTAAATTAGATGTCCCACCTTTCTGTAACTTTTGTGCATCTTTGGCAGCCTTCTCTGAATTGTGGGATATGATCACCTTTGGTAAAAGCTGATAAAGCACCCACAGGTCCATAAGTGAGAGATTCCATTTCTAGCTAATACTAAAGCTACAGACAAACTGTCTTATTGGTCAGTTCAGCAGATTAACAAGACATGAAAACAATCTGTGCAAACTCTGATTCTGAATTGTCAGTTCAGCAGATCTATAACAATACACAAGAACTGATGATGAAAACTCTAACTGGCCTGGTAGGCCCTTATACTATACAGTGGGGTGGAATTTTTTTAAAAAACTACTTAAAGCGGTAACCCAATCTACTTGTCCCTACTTGTCATGACAATCTGCTTGTGATACAAACAATCATTTTAACCAAAACTGTATTTAGCCATGCTAAAAAGAGTAGCTTCTCATTGGTCCACGCCATCATCTGTCGGGCACTGACCGAAGACTGCCTGCAATTTGTGAGCGAAATTCAAAATGTCAAAATCCATAGTGCAGTCCACATTACTTGGGCAAGTCAACTTACCCTTTCATGCACATTGTGCGTGTTAGAGAGTGCTGCTGCCCGACTACCACAATATGGCACACTCTGGAATGGGGGCAGCACTCAGCGCACCCACATACAGCGCACCCACATACACAATGCCCTACGTGTGTGTTTATTCACATGCAGATGGTGGGGGTGGTGTTTTTATCCCTTTTTTTTTAATTTATTATTTATTTATTCCTTATTTTTTTCACTTAACTTTATTTCTATCACACAGGGGATAGCAAGGCCCTATGTGATAGCATTTGGATGCGACAGGTTCTCTTAATGAAGCCTGCTCTCCAATACAGAAGATCGAGCACAATGCTGTACCTCCTGTGCAGCTGAGACAGGAAATGCTGTGAGTACAGCGCTCCTGTCTCACTGATCGCAGATCAAATCGGAGAACGGCCATTCTCTGGTCTGCTCCCCGCTATCCATCCTGAAATCATTTCAGTGGTCCCCGTTTCCCCAGAAGAGCGGGAGACCCCAAAAGAGGGCAGGTGAGGCAAGGGGAAGACGGACTTTGGAGGAAGGCGGCTACAAGTACAGCCGTATAGATCGCTTGTGCAAGACATGTACAACAGCCCAGATCACTTGTACAAAATGATCTGCCCGCTCTTCATGTAGCCCTGAGAAAAAAAATTGAAAAAAAAAGATTAAAGTTGAAAAAAATTAGTCACACGAAAAAAAAATAATAAAAAAACAAAAAGATGTTTTAAAATCCCCACCCATACATACATGCGTGCAAACATGCATCGGGTGCGCATACGTGCAAAAACGACAATTGCCCCCATTATACGGCGCATGTCAAATATCACCGTGAACGTCGCAGTGAGAGCAATAATTTTAGGGCCATTAATCACTGATAACACTAAACTGATGAGCGGTAAAAGCTTTTAAAGCGTTGCCTAAGGCCAATTTTGGGTATGGTCTTTTTTTGCGATTTTATTTTAAGACTTGACATGTTTGGTGTCTATTTACCCGACGCGACCCCGTCTTTTATATTTTACCAAAAAATTGGGTCATACTAATTGTTTCCTAACATAATGTAAAATGGTGTGTGGTGTTGTGTGTCAGTCCTTGGATTCATATATGTTGTGGATACTCCAGCAGTGCAATCTCCCTGCCATAATTCCTCCTGGCAGTTTCCAGATTTCCTTGTCACTTCCCACTTTCTCAATAATATAAAATATGTGAAAAATCCAACAGGAAGAGGGGGGCCACCTCATATTCGCAAAAAAAGATGTAATTAAAGAGTGTCTATCTCACTAGTAGAGCCCACAAGAGATATTGGCATGTGGTTTAACTCTAGCATCTTTCAAACTGAAGTTGATTGAATCTTTAACTAACCCCTAAAATTCAACAAAACTGTTACAACTTCACCTGACATTAACAATTAATTCCTTACCTTTCGCCTAGCACTTAAAACATTTAGCCTTAACCCTAACATTGAACACATAACCAGTAACATAAGCTAACCCTATTGCTACACCCTAGCCGCTGACCCTGTGCCTGAAGTGTTTGTGTTGAACGCTTTCTTTTGAGCCCAGGACCACTTGCTCCGAAATCCCAGGTGCAGAACATGATTCCTATATCGTTGTTGCTAAATATTTTATAGCTGGCCAACCAAGAATCTGTCTCTGAGAACCACGCAGAAGGTGTCTGAATGGGAACTTCCTTAAAACTGCAATGAATTTAAAATATTTCATTTAACCTTCTTTCTAAGGTACCAGTCACATCATTCTCAAGAGGAACCCAAGGAAAGGCGACATTCACACACAATTGGAGCAATTCAAGATAATGATGATTTATCACCTCTACCCCCACCACTCGCACTAACTAATGTTGGCAAACCTCCATTAGCATGCTTAGGTAAGTTTAGACTATTCTTTCCATCTCGTAGTCAAGGCTACTAACTTTATCCTTGTCTTTTTCCGCTGTTTGCTGTAGACCTTAAATAAGGTTTCTTTAGTGACCTGACATCTGAAAGTGTTGGTTTACCTCACAACCACGGATGCTTTTTTTGGCTGCTTTTAGTGTAGATCAGTAGCTCAGTGGTTTGAATATCTGCCCTTTTAACAGTGTGGTTCTCATTTCATTCCAGCAAGGTCACTTGGTAGAAGTTTTCGTATGGGTACTTCAGTTTCTGTGTGTCCTAACAGGATTCATTGTGCAAGTCAGAAGGCTGCATAAGATTATAATAATAATCTTATATAATAATAATAATAATAATATATGTATCAAAGTCCAGGCCAAGGTCATGGCTTGCAGCAAAGGTTAAAAAGCCACAGTGCAAGCTCAGGGCGCTCTAAGCAAAAGAGCTAGTGTGTTTTTGAAGAAACAGTTTATGAACTGTTACCTGCATTTGTCATTGTAGCTGGCACTTAATGTCTGTGCATGCATGTTGGATTGTTGCTTGTATGTTTACATGTGCACACTGATAGGTGGTTGTGTTTGGTTTTTTGTATTTATATTCCTTAGTTCATGACGGTTGGTTGGTTGGATGTGGGTGGGTAGGTGTGTGTTCCGAAAGAAGAAATGTGAATTTGCTAGGGTATGGGACCTACAATGCAGGCCATACTAGGGGAGGGATCTATGAGAATAGTATTAGTATGATATGTATGAGAGTACTACTGGTAAAAACATCTATAATATCACGGCTTTATGCATGTCCACAACTATTATAACAGATATACTCAGGTGTTTTCCTCCTTACTTCAATTCAGCTCAGTTAACGCATTTTGATTTTTAAATAAGGAAATAAATACTAGAACATGTTTTATATAGGTCTAAATGTACGTGGCCGTTTTAAAAGAGAACTAAAGCCAGTATTTTGGGGGGCTTTAGTTCTCTTTTGGGTCGCAGGAATACATTTATTAATGCACTCCTGTGACCCAGAGTCAGCATCTATCAGGCTTTTGCCCCTATATGCTGACAGTGCAAAGCCACACTGCAGCCAGGAAAGATCCTGACAATATTGTCAGGATGCACTCTGCTGCTTGATTGACAGTTGGCTCTGGCTCTCTAGAGCCAGAGCCAGCTGTGCTGCCTCCTCCCTGTCTGTCCCTCCAGTGAGTGCTGGAGGAACTGAGAGCGGAGGGGAGAACTGTTCTCTGCACGGAGAAGACAGTGAACTGAGCGATCGGCAGTTTGTGATCACTCAGTTCTGGAGCTATAGAGCCGGCCCTTGACAGCTGTAGTGTCACACACCAGCTCTAACTATTGGGAATAATATATATAACTCTCCCAATAGTTCTCTTTTACATATTTAGCATATTGCAAGTCCTATGAAGCATTTGCATAGCACTGCCACACTCTAATATGCTTATATTATTCATTTTCATTGCTGCTGAATATTATAGGAAACTTAAAGATAGGCTACGCTATAGGACCTGTCCTTCCAGACTTGGAAATATTAATATCTGCATTAAGGCCTTGTACCATGAATGTTTGCTTTCGTATGAGCACCATATTTATGGAATTTATTTAGAAGGCATGGTATGTTATTTCTCCATCATTTTTTCTTCTTGCATAAAGATTTCTTCCTTTACAAAATCATTTACATTTAGGGCCTGTTCACATGAGATCAAGTCCTGATCAGCAGACGTGGAGCTGCTAATGCAGTGCGTTTTTGATGCGTTTTCGGTCCGGATGCTGACAGTTCTTTTTTTTTTTTAAGCCAAGGGGCTGTCAGTATGCAGATTAAGCCTCTGAGGTCACTTCCGCCCTCTCGGAACATCTACTTCCCTTTGTGTATGTAAAGCTGGTGATCAGACATGTATCAGATATTTGCAGGCATGTTGCTCGTGCTGGCTACAGCAATCTGCAGAGAACGAGCCCGCAGGAGACGTTGTTATTGGGTACACCCAATCTTGAGGCTCCGGGACTCCAAGGGTCAGTTCTGGAGTTTGTATGGGGATTTGCGAGGTCACCCGGATACATTTTTTTCCTTTACTCGTATGTCCATGGCAAGGTAATGGGCATGTTCCAAATGTTTGCAGTTCATGTCGTTACCTCTACCCCAACCTGTCTGTCTATCGTTGATAACATCATAATAAGTGGAGCAAGAATACAATTTATTTTTTTCCCTTAGCTGCATTGCGTTGCGTTTTCGTTGCGGTTCGTGCGTGACCGGACAAAATGTGACATGCAGTATTTTTTCTTTCGTAAGCTGAACAGACTGCGCACGTGAGAACTGTAGCCCATAAAACACATAGGGATACACTGGGATGCATTTTGAGTGCAGCAGCATACGGATCCGGTCAGCACACAAAACGGACGTCGTGTGAACAGGCCCTTAAGGTTCTCATCCAACCTTATTTGAAGTAGTTTTTATAGTTCCTACATTTTCCGGTAGCATTTACATAATGTGCATTAATCTTGTGAGTCTCTATGATTATTTCCTAAGTTTCCTTGTATCTCATGCATTCCTACCTATGACCATGTTCTGTCTGTCTGCTTACAGTGAGCCCATCATCTGCTCCTCGTATTGCTCGATCCAGCAGTATTCCAGCTCACGACTCTTCTTTTGAGCTTTTTAGCTCCTCGAATCTGGGAAGTTCATTATCACTTGCTGACAGACCCAAAGGAACAATGACTAGGTCTGGCTCATTTAGAGATCCCGCTGATGATGGTGAGAATATTGCACAATTTCAATGCAGCAAAACTGATTTGAAGATGTAATTATATTTAAAAATATGTTTTCATGTTTACAATTTGCACATGTTGTTATGTAGACCTTTTTTATTGACTGAAATGTCCTGTGCTTGAGCTAGAAATTGTTTCCCTGACCAATTGGTATTGGTTTGAGTTTTGCAAAAACAGCGCAAAATTGTCAATATAGCATCTCAATGTGCATGCAGTCATCCATTTATGTTGTGTATCATGTAATACTGAGTTTTGTATCTAGTGACAGTCTGTATTAGAGGTGCACCGAAATGAAAATTTAAAAACGAAACTGAAATGAAAAAAAATTTCAGGCCTTTTTTCAAAAAAAGTTAAATATTTAATTTTTTATAATGTTTTTTTATTTTTATATATTCATTTTTAATAAATATTTTTATTTTTTACTTTACTGTTGGGGGCTTCGGGGAAATATTAGAGGTCTAAACAGACCCCTGATATTTCCCTTTTAAAATAGAAAAAGAGATTAAGGACACACAGTTATCAAGCTCTTTTTCTGCAGCCCCTGTTATCAATGAACAGGAATCCTCTATACTGATTGTCCCTGTTCATTCATAACTTGTGCAGATTTTATGTTTACTATATACACAATCATGAATGAACAGGAAGTAATGTAGTTCACTTCCCATTCATTCATTGTGGACACATTAAACATACTCTGTCCTCCAAGTGCCATTTTCGGTCAATATGTTTTGGCGGCCAATATATCAGTGCATCCCTAGTCTGGATATTACAAATATTATAATGCTTCTATAGTTGTATTGACAGCTTTAGTGATAGTAGAAAATAATGCATCTGCTAGATAATTTGCATGCCCATAACTTTTCAAATGTTATTGAAATTGAGACCTTAAGGCGGACCTTTACCCATTGCTGAATACTGAAAAATGGCCTGGCCAGGAAGGGGGTGAAACACTATGGCCTTCAAGTGGTTAAAATAACAACAAACACGGCTTTAGAAATGTTTAGTAATGACAATCTACAAATGCATACTTCTAGATAATTGCCGGCTTTGTATTCTTTACATACCTTATTTCCCTTTTCTTCTCCAGTCTTCTGACAGTGGCCAAGTTAACTGAGGGCAGATTACTAGATCTCCCTTTACTTCCTGCAACTCTGGCACATGTGACTAGGACATATGACCATGTGCATCATCCCAGGGGAGGAAATTTCCCCCTAATGAATGAGGAGAAGCTCTGCTGACTTCCAACGTCCATTAATGTGCAAAGAAAAATACAGTTTTTTTTTATTGCATCTATAAAATAATTGGCAAACAGCATACAGATGGCCTATCTGCTGTGATAATTTCACTGTACACAGTGCAGAAACACTTTCTGAACTTTGTAAGTACTGGTGGGTTTGGATTCAGTCACCTGTAGTCACCTGTATCTGTTAGGCAATACAGACAACAGTACGCTGAAAAACTGCCATCAGTGCTAGCGCTAGTTGTCATCAAAAGAGCAGGGCATGCACCATTTGTAGCAAATCACATTCCTGAAAGTCTCCATGGCATCAGTGTTCACAAACTATGAACTTACAAGTTTAGTATAATGGCTTTATTTTTCAGGAAAGCTTTACATTTTTACTAATCTGATGATCCCTTTATTTTTCAGTTCACGGTTCTGTTCTGTCACTGGCATCAAGCGCATCGTCGACATACTCTTCTGTAAGAACCAACTGTATAAAAGTGTAGCTGCAGCCACAGCTGCCCATGCTGTGTTTAGAAATCATTATGTTCATTAGCAGTGCATGAAAGACTCTGCTTGTGCTTTGAATGCAAATAAGAGTGTAGAGATACATATTAATAAGCAGCTGGAAGACTGTTTACTCATGCTGTAACATCCTCTCTTTATTTTTCTGTGGCATGCTACGCTTGTCTATCAGGCTGAGGAAAGGATGCAATCGGAGGTACATTCAGTGTTCTATCCTTTGTTGCAGAGCTCTTCTCTCACCCTCTTTTTTTTTTTTTACTCTCATGATTCACTTCTAAGTATTATACCTTATATATATTACTAATATGATATCTTACACCTACAGTATACAGTACATGCTAATATGTACGAACATTATAGTAATATATTGTGTATACTAATACAGTATATCCTAATAAAAGAGAACATCATAATATACTAATGTAGCTTTACTAATACAGTAACATTTAACAATTTCATTTTTTGAACTAATATTTATTTTCTTTGTTTCACTGTGCAAATTAGCAAATCCGCAAGCTGCGGAGGGAACTGGAATCATCACAGGAAAAGGTTGCAGCTCTGACGTCACAGCTGTCTGCCAATGTAAGTTCTGTGAGTTGACTTTTATTCATACTTTCTAGTTTTAAGTATTTCCATAAACTGTCGGATGCCTATCCATCTGAGATTGCATTACCCTAGCTTGTTCTTAGACCTGATCTTAGGTTCTCTGTATTGTTCTATTTGGGTCTCATTCTTTATAGGTCATATAGTCAGGAGAATTTCCTGACATTGGTAGATACTGATCTTTGATGCTGTGTTTCTGGTGTAACAGGGGAACTGCCACTTCTCACACTATGCTCCCATCCCTTCCCTCCAGGTGACCCTGCTCAGTCCCCATCTTGTGTCTTTGTTTTCTGTCTCTAACTTCGTCTATGTCCCTGCCCAGACATACATATTTTGGTCTAAAATAAACTGCCTTTTTTTTCTGATGTACCTAATGTCATTATAACATCACTCAATTAAGCTTTCATTGTACACCTTTTTATTGCATTCTTGTGCTAGTCTTTATTTTGTTGCTTTATATAGATTTAAAATAAACAGAAAATAAGTATTTCTGTGATTTGTTCCACAGTTCTTTCTTATTCCCCAGATGTGAGATTAAAGTGATACTCCAGACAAATTTTATTTAAGGTTTTGACATAGTAGGAAAGAGTTAAAGCCTCTGTTAGGTTTCAAGGTTATATTTGACCCTCTTAGGGAGATTTCCCCCTAATTTCCATTGTTGGTGACAGTGTCCCTGAAACAGGAAGTGAGGAAAAAGCTCCAGCTGGAGTATACAAATTAAAAGCTGACAGAGGCTCTACCTTCTCCCACTAAAACCCAGACTGGTTTTATTGCTGTTGTATCTCTTTTGGTAAGATTTCACCTCACTTTCTGTCCTACTCGCAAGTCTGTCACAGAGACAGGAAGGGGAAATTCCAAACACACAGACTGCAATAAAAATCTAATAAAGGCTATAAACAAGGTTCTATCCAAAACGTTTACTGGAGTTAGACTAGAAATCAAAGGAAACATCTGCAAACTTTACCTTCTTGTTCTCTAAATGGTATGAGTGGACAAGTAACTATTTTATCGAAGATATACAGTATTATCATATTAGAATAAAAATGTTACAAATGTATAGAAAGTGCTGCATAAAAGTGACTGCATGTCCAAAATAATAAAAGAAAACAAACTCCTTCATGAATTAATAGTTATTGTAGTGGTTACATACATGTGTTTTCCTCAGAAGTATTTCTCTGTAATAGTTCAAGTGGAAGTGCACTTTTCCATTAAGGCCTTTCCCCCACTCCTGGGCTCTCTTAATCACTTCTAAACATACATCGCATCAGGCACATTCTGAGCATCTACCAAGCCATTGCTGTCTACTATATAGGTGGACAGTGCCCAGTTGTAAATATAGGAGTGTGTGGCAGAGAAAGACAAAAAAAATCTGCCCAAAGTGCAGGATGTGAGGTATGTATAGATGCGATAAGGAGGCCCTAGGGGGCAAGGGGGAAGTTTATTTTCTTTTTATACAAAAGTACATGTCATCATAGCAATGCCTCTCAATAATTAGGCTTGTTTCTACAAGGTTTGTAAAAATGCATAAGCATCAGGCAAGAAGGAAGGCTACAGATGTAATATAGATTAGCCAACAGTGTGAACCAAAGAGAATTATTTAGTTTTAGGTTACTTGTTATTGTATAATTATCCCAATTACATTAGTAAAATGCAGCATAGAGAAAACATTGCTAAATTATTTTCTACCATGGATCTTATATTGTTATCAGTGTCTGATAAAGCACTGACTCACTTGCCAGATAAAATGAAAAGTGACGTTTTTGTGTATTCTGCTCATCGCAACACATTTAGTGCTTGGGTGACTGTGGTGTCTTTGATTTGGAGAATCATTGGCCACATAAAGACTTAAAGTGACACTAAATGCAGGAGTTAAATCTTAAAAATACACTCAAGTACTTTAACTAATAACTAGAGCTGCAGCTAACGATTTGATCGTGGATGGGCAGGAAATGTGAGGCGGGGAGGAGGTGCGGCGTGTGGAGCGTGGATGCGAGCGGGTCTGGCAGCGGCGAGCGTGAGGTGGGGAGGAGGTGCGGCGCACAGCGTGTGGAGCTGTGAACAGGGCCAACTGAACGGAAGCCGATTAATCGATTATTGAAAAAGTTGACAACTTTTTCAATAATCGATTATGTCGATTAGTTGTTGCAGCCCTACTAATAACAAAAATGTTGCTTATTTGTGCATGACCCTCAGTCTCAATACAAATTAGTAAACTATACATGAGATTGTAGTCCTGGAGTGAGCTTGGAGCTGTGGCTACTTTACAATAAACACACAGGGACCATGGGGAACAAAGGTAGCCACCCTCCAGAAGGAAGGACAGTATCAGTACAAATTCAGAGATGATTTGAGAATCTACAGCCAAGTTATACACAAGTGATATACAGTTTTGTTAATAGTTCAAGTACTTGAATTTAGTTTAGCGTCGCTTTAACTAGAATGGTCAATACTGCAGCTGGTGCTCAGAAACTTTGCAATGGTCTTTAGCCTTTACTATATATGTAATTTATGCCACAATCAAGAGATGTGGGCGTGGTTATGCCTTCTGTTATACTGTACATAGTTACATAGTATTTGAGGTTGAATAAAGACACAAGTCCATCAAGTCCAACCTTAGTGTGTATGTGTGTTAATTTGCATTTGTATATGTGTACACGAGTCCCTTTTATGTCCTTGTTTTTAAGTTAGTCTGTACCCCTGTATGTTACGGTCTCTAAGGAAGGTATCTAAATGCTTTTTGAATAAATCAATACTCTCTGCTGATACCACTTCTTGTTCCAGACTTTAACCGATCTCACTGGAAAAAAAGCCCCTTGTGGTTAAATCTTTTCTACACCAATTTTAGGTGGTGGCCTCTAGTCTTTATTACAGCGTTTACTGTAAAACGTTTATTGCTGATGTTGCCATCAAAATAATGTCCTCCTAATCGCCTCACTTCCAGTGTGAACAAGTTTAAGTTTAATAACCTTGTCTCACAGCTTAGGTCCTCTAGCCCCTTAATTAGTTTAGTTGCCCTTCTCTGGACTCTTTCCAGCTCAAGGACATCCTTTCTGTGGTATTCAATCTGTGGTCTACTATGGCCCCCAAATCTTTTTCCATTTCTGACTTCCCTAGTGGAGTACCCAATAATATATAGCACTTTTTAACCACAAAATGCATTACTTTAAATTTTTCAACATTAAACCTCATCTGCCATATAGTTGCCCACTCTCCTATTTTATCAAGGTCCTCCTGTAATGTTATAATGTCTAAGTCCGTGTCTATTACCCTCCCAATTTTAGTATCATCAGTAAACACAGAAACATGGCTGCTTATACTTTCCCTGATATCGTTAATAAACAGATTAAACAGTATGGGGCCTAGCACAGAACCCTGGGTCACGCCACTCTCCACCATAGACCAATCTGAAAAAGAGTCATCTATCAATACTCTGTGGACACTTTATCAGTTCTCTATCCATGTACCCACCATGTCATCTATGCCCATAGATCTCAGTTTGTGTACTATGCCTTCCATTAGTTATTTTTTTCATGCATGCATGTGTGAGATTTGATAGATTACAAAAACAATGAGTATACTGCAGTCTGCAGTCCTTTACAGATTTATAATAGAAGTGTTTTTTTTATCTTTGTAGGCAAACTTAGTTGCAGCATTTGAACAGTCTTTAGTGAACATGACCTCCAGACTTCGTCTGCTTGCTGATACTGCACACGAGAAGGTGAGTAATGCCAAATGAGCAATATTGCTGGTTTACCACTACGTCAGTAAATAAGAGCTAACGCATATTTAGTATTTTTTAAAGAAAAACTGACTCTCCATTAGTAATTCTTCAGATTTTTTGTGACATGCTTTAAATTCTGTGATTGGTGAACGTTAGGGATAAGCATTGACAGGGAGATTTAACGTCACTAAAATGTTTGGTGAAATGTGGTACATATTGCTGATGGTTTGGGCAATAAATTACTCCTAAGAGTTAGGGAAGTTTATTTCAACTATTTCCACTATTCTGTTTTTGGGCCAAAGCTAAAAAAGCTAATGGTAACCCTAAAGGCAATCCTAACGCTTAAGGTAAGCATAATCTTGTGATAGCACTAACCCTTTGTTTGCAAACAAAGACATGTGATCACCATGGCATCAATTTGATCAAGAAAGTCATGTCACATATCAACAGGGTTGTTTGCATGCTCCTAGTATTAAACTAGAAATGTATTTTTGATCTATGCCCAACAATTGCATATTAAAAGAAGTGTCTCCTAAACATAATGTCTGTGTTTGAATGGAATCTGTATTGAAAACTACAGTCACAATATAGATCAATTGTTATTTTTTATTGATTCACTATGATACAGCTTAACAAGTCTCTGTAATCTGCTGCATCAGAACCTATATACAATTCCATTACCCAAAGGTACCCATACTTGCAATGAAATGATTCTGATGCATTTATGCAGTGATCTGTATATATAAGAATCTAGAGCTGCTTAATAACTGCCGAGACCGAAAAGCTGTTGTGGAAAACGTCAGCCGATTTTCAGTTTTCCTCTGCTTACTAAGCAGGCATAAAACCCGGAAACTTGCCTGACTTGCACTTTGTAATGGATGTGCATCTTGTCTAAAAAAAATGTTCTGTAGATGGACGGACTGCTTTCAGTGGAACAATGAGAAGTCCTTAAGGAAGGGCAGTTTTAGAATGTACGTGAAGAAAAAAAATTGAAACGTAAGCATGTGAATTGTACAATTGTAGGATTTAACAGAGAGCTGCTAAAATCTAATTTTGGTTTTAAGATACCGTATAAGAAGATAGCTGGTTAAAAGTCAAAGGGTTACCTCACGTATGGTGCAAGTAGATGGTCAGCACTTTGGAATGTGTTTATAGAAATCTTTGGGTTTATTGTATTGCATTAAAGATCCACTTACTCGCAGTACACCCACATGGCTAAGGGATGCATTACCAGTGTTTTATTGTTTTATTGGAATTCACTATGTTATGTTTAATTCATCCTGAAGGTTGACCACCTGCATTCATGCTTGTGTGAAGTGTCAATATGATCTTTTAACCCTTAATTCTTGCTTCAATTTTACACTTAGGCCTCATACACAAGGGTATTGTATAATCTTAGCTTGTATTAATAGCAGAAAGGGAGTTGGGACTACAGAACACATCTCCTACTCGTTATCTCCATAACAAAGGGGGGAGGTGTTCTGTTTTCTACAGATCTGAACAAGGCAGGGCTAAACAAACAATGCAGTGCATAGTACACAGGACAGGAATGGATTCTGGCAGCCCCAAAAGGTATTTATTTGCACTTGTCAAACAAAAAGAAAACGCTTTAAATGGATTATATACCAAACCAAAAGAAAGCAAATAAAGTTCATTGTTAGGGATTACAAACACTTTAAAGCTAAACACACAGTCAGCAGTAAAATAATATTTTCATTT
>NW_017306951.1:594303-595960 GCF_000935625.1 Nanorana parkeri | reverse complement strand
ACTCTGCAAACAGACTAAACAAGATATTAAACCTTTCTACACATGGGAAAGAGGGTGGCGTTAATGCTTTTAGAGTGCTTAAAAAGTGTTGAAGCTTTCTAAAGCTAAGATTTAATTATTTTTTTGCTTGCTTATTTGGACTAGAAAGGATCTAAAAATGCAGTCGGGCATCTTAAAGCGGAACTACAACCTCTTATTGTACAGCCAAAGAAAGTGCTATCTTAGTCTCTATTTGGATTGCTTTGCCATGGTGTTGCACATGTGATCAGCTTACACCAGCCATATGAGAGCTCGGTTGAGAGCTGAAATAAGCACACTGGCAAATTTGACAATTGGCATAAAACTAGCTGTTTTGGATGACAGTGAAATTGGTGGGTCAAGTTCTGCTCTAAGTCCCATATGTACAGTTATATTAGGTATCTAAATATATACTCTACACAAGCTCAATGTAAAAAGGTAGTATCAATTGTGTTGGGTAGAGTAGAAAGCAAAATATATTTCATTTTGTTAACCTCTTCATTTCTTAATTTTAGGACTCTGAACTTGTCGAACTGAAAGATACAATTGAATCACTAAAATCCAAGAACTCTGAGGCACAAGCTGTCATCCATGGGGCCTTAAACCCTCAAGATCATCCACCTAGGGGTATGCTGGCATTTTCTATTAGTTGTCATTATTCCGTTTTGATCAGACTAACAGTATAAACAATTTAACATGACTGTTGTACTGTGTGACAAAGTAGGTTTTCCCTATCATTGGTTAAACGCAAGCCTTCTGGTTACCATTATTCATTATTTTGATAAACTGATTATAAAGAATTTCTTACCTTAATGGCCAAAATACCCAGCCAAGTGCTTTTATTGACTGTTGTGCAATTATTTGCAAGTGCCACTGGTTGCTGCATCCCATGTAGAAAGTTACACACGTTTTCATTTGTTGGAACAAGTTAGCAGAAGTGATTTCCCGCCATGTAGCTTAAGGCCTGGTTCACATCTGAACATTCCGAGAATCGCACACAAAAGCAAAATGCGCTTGCGGTGCCATCCGCGTGTACAAATGCGCCAGAAAAAACGCAGGTCGCTCATCACACAAAAAGTAACTCATCACACGTAAATGCGTGCAATCGCGCACGAACACGCACTCCCAGTAATGCTCAGATGTGAACCAGGCCTAAGCGGGTAATTTCTACATGATGTCCCTTATACAACTCACAGACACAGCCACTCTGGGGTACAGCAGGCATTCCCCTCATTTTCTAGTGTACACAGCACAGCATGGTACTGGCTTTACAAAAGTTTTTTATTCCAGCAAAGGCTGCCATCTGCTAAGGTTCACATATGTGATTGGTTATTTATACATTGTGGGTTTGTATGATTCTTGCTAAAGTATCTATGTCATGCAGCAGTGTCTACTTGTGTATGCCCAGCTGCGGGCCAGCTGCAGACTGTTTGCCTTTGTAATGACCAGCATATACTGGATACCAGTGGCGTAACAACCGGGGGTGCAGCAGGGGCGCGGGCACCGGGCGAAAAGTGAAGGGGGGGCGCCAGCCGAAAATGGCACTTTCGGCTAAATGCCGAAAGTGACATTTTCCTGCCGTTTTGTCGGCGCGGCCGTGATTCCTTTCATCCCCGCTGGGACACAGAGCAGTGCCCAG
>NW_017306951.1:592063-593591 GCF_000935625.1 Nanorana parkeri | reverse complement strand
CGTTGGTTTTTTAATAGTGGGGGGGGGGGGGGCGAAAAAAAATTTCTGCCCCGGGCGCCCAGAACTCTGGTTACGCCACTGCTGGATACTGATTCACCTTTCCACAAAACACGTTGCAATTTTTTCTTCCACAAATGCAGAAAACTTTGTTTCCCGTTTATGATTATGTGATAATTGATGATGTTGTTATTGTTTTTAAACATGCTGGAAGGTGTCCAATTCTTATCTCTATGTCGGCTGCACAGTATCGTGTATATATACAGTCCAGTGTTTGTATGCAATACTCAAATCGAAAACATAACATGCCAAAGTTGTGCCATATATTGTCAGCCCGACCTTTTACTTCCTAAGCCTAAAGTCCGAATAAAGAAGAAAGTTACATTTTTTAGCAGAACTGGTGAGGTTTCCCTGTCTACGGTCAGTTTTAGGGTGTGAGAGATTGACAGAATCCATTGTCTATTGGACAAGACACTGTGGCTTCAGAGCATGAGCCATCAATGAAAGCAGAGAGTTAGCGTGATACCTTTTATTGGTTAACTCGTGATTTGAAACTGTAAGCTTTTCAAACCTATTTCAAAAGTTTAAAGTTAAAAAAAAAACTACTGTTTAGCACCGTTTTCTCTCGACAGAACACGGAATAGGTTATAACTCATAATTCACTAGTTCTGTGATGCTGAAAGAATTGCGGAATTCTCCTGAATCTCCAAGCGGCCGTGTCATTTAGCCTGGCACAGAATTCAGTGATGTTATCCAGCTCTATACTGTGTTAAATACATTTTCTCATGTATTTGATTTCATTTGTATTCTGGTGTTTATGCAGCTGGATCCTGCACTGATCATGAGCTGATAACCCTATATTATTATTTTGTGGTTCTAGAGCTGCGAATTAGGCGCCAGAATTCTTCTGATAGCATCTCCAGCCTAAATAGCATTTCCAGTTACTGCAGTGCCGGAAGTATCAAGGATATTGAGGCCAAAAAGAAGAAGAAAAAGAGTTGGGTAAGTTGCTTCTTGAGACAACATATAGAGAATATAAAACATGTCGAGAGAAAACAAATATTTGATGCCATCAAAACATACACTATATTGCCAAAAGTATTGGGACACCCCTCCAGATCATTGGATTCAGGTGTTCCGTGAAATTTCCTTTCTACTAAATATTCCACGGTCAACTGTTAGTGGTATTATAACAAAGTGTAAGCAACTGGTATTATAACAAAGTGTAAGCAACTGGGAACAGCAGCAACTCAGCCACGAAGTTGTAGGCCACGTAAAATGTCAGATCGGGGTCAGCGCATGCTGAAGCGCACAGTGCGCAGAAGTCGCCAACTGTCTGCAGAGTCAGTAGCTACAGATTGGCACAACAACACTGCGTAGAGAGCTTCATGGAATGGGTTTCCATGGCCGAGCAGCTGCATCCAAGCCTTACATCACAAAGTGCAATGCAAAGCGTCGAATGCAGTGGTGTAAAGCACGCCACCACTGGACTCTAGAGAAGTGGAGATGTGTTCTCTGGAGTGACGAATCA
>NW_017306951.1:533480-591988 GCF_000935625.1 Nanorana parkeri | reverse complement strand
GACAGGATCGAGAGGTGAGCAAACCTGGTATGTGTTCGCTCACCTCCCGATCTACTGAGCCGACCTGTGACAGTCTCATTGTCACAGGTCGGCTAGAACTATGAGGTGAGTGGAAATCACTCATCTCATAGTTCTCCTTTAAGTCCAATTTAGACAGGAACCAATTAATTTACCAGTATGTCTTTGGGGTGTGGGAGAAAACTGGGCTACCTGGAGGAAACCCACATAAGAGCAGGGAAAACATGCAAACTCCATGCAGATAGTGTTCTGACCAGAATTCAAACTGGGGACCCCAGAGCTGCAAGGCAGTTACAATTAAAAGCTAACACATTGGACATGTCAGCATTGGTAAATGATGGCTAGTTAGATCATGCTTGGTGATAGAAGTAGGGTACATGTACACTGGCAATAAACTGAGCTCTCCGAAAGATATTCTGGATATTAGTAAAGGTTTGAGGTTGTTTTTTGTTTTGTTTTTTTTAACTGTCTGAGACAAGTGATTCCTATGGAGGCTGGAAAAGAAAATGTTTCAGGGATACTGTAAATTTCAATTCATAAAGAAGCGTGATTGAAGTATGAAAGTTGCCATTGCTGAATTGATAACTGCATCACAGTAACATTTTGATCATATGTTTTATTTAGTTCCTGACAGCTTATGGGATTGCATTTGCACGAGTACGAGTAGCCATGCAAATACTCGGTATCGCGGCCGATACCGATGCTTGTATCGGTATCGGTGCATCCCTAATTAGAACTAATTATATTTTTGTTGCTCACTGGGTCCATATATTATTTTCAATACTATGTAACTCATTGTTTTTACAGCTGCGTAGCTCTTTTAATAAAGCATTCAATATGAAGAAGGGGCCCAAGTCAGCCAATTCTTATTCTGATATTGAAGAAACAGCTACTCCAGATTCATCTGCGCCAACCTCTCCAAAACAGCAGCAAGGGCCTCCAGGTCCACCATCACCTTCAATGCTCTCATCACCATCATCTTCTGTGTATGTATCTCTGTTATGGCTTAGTATAGTATAAGCAATGATAGTATTTTGTTTACATGTTGTTAGGTTATTTGAATATTTAAGCACTAGAAATAGAAATCTATATAATTTTGTGTACTCTATCTCCATGTATATTCTGTTATAGATTATTGCAGTAACTAATGTGATTATTTGTTAAGTGTAGAGTCAGCTAATATTTCTCTCTCTCTATATAGCATATTTGAGACTCAAGAAGGGGAAGAGCCAGAAAAGAGAGAAGTGTCAGAATTGCGTTCGGAATTGTGGGAAAAAGAGATGAAGTTAACTGACATCCGTCTGGAAGCACTTAACTCTGCACATCAGCTGGAACAACTACGGGAAACTATGCATAATATGCAGGTAATATTAAAAATGAAAAGGCTTCTAAGCTGACTCATTTATGAAGACTGGACAATTATTTTTAGTGAGCTTTAACCGCTTAGTGATCGGTTACCCCACTGGCAGCGGGCCCATTTAAAAACAGACTCCCAGCGACTCTGTTTACGTTTGTAAAGCGATAGAAGCGATTCTGGCGACTCTTCTGGCGCCAGACCGCTTCTGCGGGTCAGTAAACTGTGTGTGCCCCCCGCCCGACACCCCGCCATGTTTCCCGGACTCCGCTGCCCCTCCTGCGGGTCCGCGACTGGCATCTCGGGTGTCGGCGGGAAGCTGGGGAGGAGAGCGGCGATCGTCCATTCACCAATCATCTCCCCATTCTATGGGACCGGGAGCGACGCGTATTGCATCACTTCTGGTCCCATAGTAGTCATTGCTGGGCTCCTGAAGCCCAGCAATAAGCTATTGAAGTGTGATCTGGAATCAGTGCTATCTGAAGTGCGGTCACGTGGAAAGGGGATACTAGTAGGGGTCTTTTGGGCCCCCAGTATCACCTTAAAGAATACCTGTCACCACCAATCTGCTATCACATGGGGGCTTGTAAGCCCCCCTATGTGATAGCAATTAAAGTTTAAAAAAATAAAAATACCAATTTTTAAAAATAGCATCAAATGCTTTTATTACGCGGGTATATAAAGTTATATACGCGGGTATATAAAGTCGCACGTTATTAAAAGCACATTCCTTTAAATGGGTAAAACAGCTGCAACAACAATTGCAACTTCCTTTTTCAAGCGTTTCCTATTGATTCTATGAGGACAAATCGCACAGATCTGGCCAAAAAAAGGCTCATGTACTTTTTCCAGCCATGAACGTTTCTCTATGCCAAACATCTTTGCCTGCGCTCTCCCCTGTTGCACCACAAAGGTGTTCCTCATGTCCATAATATACAGTTTTTTCTTTAATTTGCCTAGACATACACTTTACTGTAAAGGTCATGGGGCAAATGTTTGTTACTCAGTCTGGTTAAAGTGATTCACTAAGGCGCTATTCAGACCCTTCTGGTTTGATGCTGTGCCTAAATACACGTTATATTGCGAGTTATGTGAATTGCATTAAGTCATCCCATTTAGTTGGCAGCTTATTCAAAATGAATGGTACCACCACGCAGTAAAATTTGCATGGTGGGTGGAAATTTTTTTTTTTTACCTTGTTCTTAAATACATAGCCATTCAGAATTGAAAGGCAACTTCCTGTGTTATCAGGTTTGAGGTAGCAATGTTTTTTCATGGAGTGTTGTTTTACCTGTACCTAAAATATGTTTAGTAGTGTGCACAAGCTAGACCACTGCTAACCTCCCTTGAGCAATCATGTGAACAGTCCAGTGTTTTACTAATTCATCTGTTGGTAAACCCAGTTTAGTTGTGGTACACTGACACAAAGAAAGCACTTGTCTGCACAAACCCTCTAAATGGTAAGATTTCCCCTTGATGTAACACTGTGCTGCATAACATATGTAAAAGTTTAACTTTTTTTTTCCTCAAATTACCATGTGTAAATAATTTTTTTTAGCTTGAAGTTGACCTTTTGAAGGCAGAAAATGACCGCTTGAAAGTAGTGCCAGCACCTGGTGGTAACCATCCATCTTGCCTATCCCCACGGCGTTCCTTAGCCTTGACTCTCACGCAATCTTTAGGAATTCCTCCATCATCCGATACAGGTAAGGGGATGTCATCAGCAACTTTTGTAAGAACTATACTTTCCTCTCCAGATGGAAAATCAATCTGATAGGTTGCCTATGTTCAGCATATTCTGCTATGTGTGAGTAGGCAGAGGGGCATCCAACTCCTGTTTTATTATGGCTATGCATAAGTTGGTAAAAAAAAAAAATTCATGGTTTGGCATATGTTTAACTTAAACCCAGTGTATAATTGACTTACCTCCATAATAACGGTTCAATGATGTAATAGTCATACAAGGTTATTAAGGCAAATGAGATGAGAGAACTAAAACCTTCTGTGATTTGTTTTGATCAACTGTGCTACTCATCTTATGCACAGTGAACATTTCTTTCCCTTTCTCCATGGAAGGGGCAAGGGCTAGCAACCACAACGTGGAAAAATCACTGTGTGGTACAATGAGTATTCCAACAGTCAGAAGCCCAGGATTGGGTGAAACATGTCAGAGGGTGCGGACCTTGGGCAGGACTCAGTGTCACTGACGAACATTCAATAAACTGTTTCAGCATGGAATGAGTGTGGACGGAATTTTCCTTAAAGTGACATTAAAGGCAAAATCCCCCCCCTATGCCAGTGTAAGGACTTACCTTAAATGATGCCTCTTGATCCAATCCGATCATCATCTTCTTTCCTGTAGTTTTCAGGAGTCCCTCCAGTGCTGGTGCTGGTCTCTGATCCAGCGCTGACGCCTGTCCCTTCCTGTCCCACGGAGTCTGTGCGGGTGCACGCTGCCTGCATTAACTTACCCTGTGTCTCTCCTCTTGTCCCGGCCAAAGATCTCTACTGCGCATGCGCCTGCCCCATGATCCTTTGCAGCCGCCCGAGAATCTTCAGATCTTTGAACTGGGAGCGCACGGCAGAGACACAAAAAAATGGGAGGCTTTAAATATCCTTTAACTATATACCTGTTTGGTTGGAGCAAGGACACACTCCTGCTAGCTGTCTTTCCCCTTGCTAAAGCCATTGGGGAGCGGTGTTTATTTTGTATGCTTTGGTGTAACATTCAGAAGTTGCTATTTTTCTTCCTGTATAGTATGATATTACCACTGGTCAGTTTACATTGGGCTGGAAATGGGCCAAGTATGGTCTTTGGTTGCTGCTTTCATAATTTAGGTTGAAACAAGCACATATGAAACAATAGGAAGTGATCCACTTTTGTGTTTGCTTCATAAGGCATTTAATCCAGTTAAATAACCTTCCTTAGAGCTGTTACCTATTAGAAGTTATTCCAAGATGCCACATATACTGTGTAGAGTTTATTCCCTCTTCTGTGGTGAATGTAATTGTTTCCAGAGAATGTCAAACTTATTGAAGATGCACTTTAAATGCTTATATGTGCTTGCTATCACACTAACCCATACACACTGACCTTTTGTAAGCGGTGCTTAAATTATTTGCATCACTTATATATACTGGTCTGTCTCTGAAGTAAGTTAACTTTAACAAACATTTCCATACTCCAACACTTTCAGCTCCTGCATAAAAGTTCTAAATCACCTACAGGCTGCACTGATAATGGAATTGCTGTGACTCTTTTTCAGATCTCTCTCCAATGGATAGTATAAATGGCTCTCTTCAGAGGGAAGTGACACTCCGTGCTGTTATAAGAGTTCCCCCACAGCATATTATTAAGGGGGTAAGTTTGTCTTTAATATTACAGTGCTCAGATAACTATGAGTGTTTGGAATTACATATGTTAAAGCTGGATTCCAGTTAGGCTTTAAAAATAGGTTTTGGGTGCTCCCACCCCAGGTTAGTAAGGGTTGTATGCTCATTCAGTTTGGGGGATGTAAAGTAGAGGAATCTTCCTGCCGGAACCTTCCCAGCCAATTGGAGGCAGGAGGGTCAAAGTCATCATGTACAATGCAGGACCAGCACTACTGTTGTGATCCCGATAGCTGTCTAAAAGGGGATTTCTCACACTTCCTGTTGTGTCTGCAGAATAGGACGTGCAAGAAAATCTCCCCAGGGGCACACAGATGGAAAAATAAAAATCGTTTTCAATTTAGATATTCATTAAAAGAAGTAAGGATGTGCCTTTTCACATCCTACATGCTTTATTTGTCATACTTTGCTACAGTATTAAATGTAGAGATTTCTGCTTTAGCCATTAGAGGGAAGGAAGAAGGAAGATTATCCATTACAATGGCTCCGCCTAACTGCTAAACAGCTGTTTAGTTAGAGAGAACCAATATGGCAGTTTGAGTGTCACCGCTGACTAGACATATGTTTTATATATAAATTACTTTTTTTACACATCCAAGTTGGAACAAAAGTATTTCTAAAAATCTGTGAATACATGTTTAAAAACAGGAGAGACTTGTATTCAAATGATAACATATTTTTTCTGACCACCATAGTTGAAAAGTTGAATAATAATATCAAAATCCCATTTCACAAATGCCTGTATCAAGCTCAGTCCATCTTTATCAAGATCTTTGAAACGTTGACAATAAAATGCTGATGCTTTGACTTAACTCTGCTGCACCCATAAAAGTCTCTATACCTACTTTTCATTTGTATGGATATTTTTTGTGGATGAGCATCCGGGCATTTGCCTTATCTCTCTCTCTCTCTCTCTCTCTCTCTCTCTCTCTCTCTGAAGTGAAAGGAACATACGTCCTGAAAGCCCAACTGAAGCCTCCCTAATTATTACTGTCATTTTGTATACTTATTCAGGCTACTAGTTCTCAGTGTATTTTTCCATACCATGTGCTGCAGCAAGGATTAACATTTCATGCACTAGCAGCATGTTGGAGAGTCAGACCATTGCCCCTAGTCACAAGAAGTAGCCCCCATTGGTCTGCCATTACTCCTTGCACACTTCTCCAATCAGCTAGCTCACTGTTCCACTGGCAACGGTCTTTTGGGGGAATTTCCCTCACTTTGGAGATATTTTCTCTCACTTCCTGTTATGTCTTCAGGACAGGAAGTAAAAAAAAATAAAAAATATTCTGAACTTAACACATAGCAAAAATGTCAGGTGTTCTAATCAATATCTACTCTGTCTAGGACATAAAAAGTATTGGGTAGATATTTAAGGGGTTTAAATAACTGAATGTGCACAATACCAGCTAGTGGTAGGAGATAACTGTGATGCAATAAGAAAAGAATGATATGCTTGTTTTATAGGAATTAGGGTGTGGAAAAGTCAGTGATGGTGCCATAGATGATGGTAGCTCTTTCTAGCCTACACTGACAAAGTTTAAATGGGAAAACCTCTGTCTTCTACCACTTTTTCTGGATGCATTCCTCTGTAATTGTAGAACTGTAGGCTGGAATGTATGATTCCACATAGCAAATGGTACATAAAATCAGGTAGTTCTTTTGTCTTAATTAAAAAGCCTTATATGGTTATCTTACAAATGTGAAATGACTGTCTCACTCTTTAGTCATTGCATTCTTCAGCCATTTACAGGCTTAAAGTAGAACATTAAAAAAAATGTTGGCACTGTAATATTGATTAATGCCGGTTCTTCTTTGCTTTGTGGTTATTTTTTTAAAGGAATGTATTACAGTATTCTTTTAATCATACGATATATCTCAACATAATTAACATTTTAGAAATAATTTTTCAATGTGTTTATGTTTATAAAACCTTGTTTTGGTTTTCATTATATATGTATGGGGGAGAGGGGGACAGCTACTTTTGCCCATTACATTTAGGCTTTGCATCATGGTTAGCAGTGGAGGACAGTTAGACTGCTCAAATACAGATATACAGTAATATCTTACTGAAAATGATGGCGATTGAGACACATGGCTGTTCTCCAAATGAAAAGTTGCACCAATCGATTTTCCAGCAAGTTGACAATGATCAGAAGTGTTTGTTATTGCCTCTTAGGGAAGTCTTGCATAGCTGGAATATTAGCAGTAATAGGTGATGCTCAGTTGGACTGTCAATCAGCAAGGGCGATTACTGCACAGTTTGATATTTAGGTTCTACAAATCTGTGTATCAAGTATCCTAATGTAATGTAGGAAAATGAAGAAAGAAAGATCATGAAAGTCACACCATCATTACTTTTATACACGCCTTACTTTATTTTCAGTGAGACAACATTTTGAAAAAGTAAACCATAATTGCTAGGGCTTGTTAACCCCAGCACCACTGGACTGCTTTGCCTAAGGCAGTCCCAATGCATACACAAGACAAACTGACCTATGTCTGCATGCTGCTTTGATGTGTGCTGAAAAAAAATCAGGACATGTTGCATTTTTATGCTGCACGTTTTGATGTGCAGAGAGTTAAATCACCTGTCAGGTTTAAAAAGAAAAAAATAAAGCACTTTGATGCATTGTACAACACAGCATATGGACACAACGGCGGAGGCTGTGTTATGCACACTAGATCCATGAACCCATCGCACTCCTGACCGCTTGTCTCCAATGGAAAAATCTGGATGCTGCGGTGGTCGACGGACGGCAACCGTCATGTAACAGCAGGAAACAGGGACACCGGCACACTGGTGTCCCTGTGTTATGCACACCACACGCCCACTAGTGTAAATGGGCCCTAAGGCAAACCATTTTTTCTCATAACTATAAGTTTGTATTGGACAAGCTATCCATTTGAGATATCTATTTGTGAATATTGAAAGCTGATGTTGAATCAGTGTTCTTTATTCACTGTATTTAGTTTTAAGTATATCATGGGTAAAAAGCAGAAACCAGATGGATGTATATCCCACTGTACTCTTTTTTTTTTTTTTTTTTTCCATAGATACATCAATTCTAACGCACATATGTAATATAATAGTACAAGCTTGTCTAAAAGAATTGGTTCAGGCACCATCTGTGCATATGGAACACATGTGTCGGTAATAGTACATAATTCAAGTAAAAGAGTGGACTTTTTATCTGACACTGAATTATCTTTATCTGTAGGATCTGAAACAGCAGGAGTTCCTCTTGGGTTATGTAAAGCTTAGTAACAAAGTGGACTGGAAAAGTCTGGATGAAGCTGTGTGCCAAACCTTTCAGGTACTAAGTAGCACACTGTTTGCTTTGCAGTACTTTCATTATGCTTTCTTCCTTCCTTTCAATACTTTCTTTTTTTCTTTAGGACTATGTAAGTCAGGTTGATCCAGGAGCTACCCTGGGCCTTGGCAAGGATTCTTTGAGTGGATACAACCTCGGACACATATCTAGGACTCTGGATGCACAAGCACCTGAAATGCCTCCTTCTAGAAATTTGCGAAACATCACCAATGTTATCTTACACTTAAAAGGTTGGAGAGTTGCCACCAGGGCTAGAGATGTTGCTGTCTTTTGTTTCCATCAATGTGAGGCTGATCGAATCTTTTCTGTTCTGTCTTTTCTTTTTTTTTACTACCAGGTCTGAAGGAAAGATGTGTGGACCTGTTGGTGTTTGAATCACTCATCCCGAAGCCCATGCTTCAGCATTATGTTAGCTTGTTGTTGAAACATCGAAGGCTGCTGTTATCTGGTCCTAGCGGCACAGGGAAGAGCTTCCTGGCACATAGACTGGCTGAATATTTGGTGGAGAGGTCTGGGCGAGAGGTTACTGATGGCATTGTTACTGCCTTCAACATGCACCAGCAGAGCTGCAAGGTTAGTGACCAGTGAATATATTTCAGCTACTTTTCTCCTAGACCGATGTCTCTTTGCTACAACCTGAAGTGGAAGTCAAGGCATTTTTTTCATCTGTAGCAATTCTTATCTCTGAATAGTTATTACCTTTTACGTTATTTCTGGTTTCTTAAAAGAGAACTATGAGGCGAGTGAAAATCACTCATCCTCATAGGTCTAGCCGACATGTGACAATGAGACTGTCACAGGTCGGCTCAATAGATCGGGAGGTGAGTGAACACATACCGTTGCTCGCTCACTTCTCGATCCTGTCCCAGCAGAGAGCCATGACTGTCACTCACGGCTCCCTGCAGGATTCCCCCCCTCCCCTGTCCGATCCTCCAGCGCTGACTGGTGGAACGGATGGGGGAGTGGGCGGATACAGCTGGCTCTGCCTCTAGATAGGCAGAGCCAGCTGTCACTCAGGCAGCTGGGTGGCTCCAGACAGTAATGTCGGGATCCGTCCCGGCTGCGGCGTCTCAGTATACCGCTAGTTGTAGCTCGCGGTATACTGAGCTTTGGCTGGCGAGAGGACGCTAGTTTGTGTCCTCCCGTTACCCTTAGGAGAACTATGGGGAAAAGCCTTTAATATCAGGCGCTGAATCTTTGTTCCAATCTGGCTACCAGATCCTCTGGGCCATAGTCTTTGCACTGCAATAAAATGACAGGGATTTTGCCATCACAGCTCAAAGTATGTTTTGTAGGTGGAACCTTCCAGTGACATCAGCTCTTTGCACCTTGCTGCCTATAAAGGCTGATTGACAGCACACTACCTCCCTGGTTTATGTCTGTTAAGTGTTTTGCAGAACAAATCTCCCAGTGTCATGTGACTACATCATATGTCACCAGATCTGTAGCAATCCCTCCTAGGCTTCAAGTTTCAGTATTGATAACAGAACGGCAGGGTCAGGTGGCCCTTTTTCCCAAAGTTTTATGGTACTTTCATTACTTATGGTAATAAATAAAGTTGTTTAATGTTGGTTTTGGGAGTTTGTTTTTTACTGAACAATGTCTTTAATCTGGTGCCTTAATTTCTGATTACTTTAATAAAGATCTAAAATGTTTAGGATGCTGCCTAATACCTACATCAAGGGTAGTAATAATAGAGTAATACTCTATTATTATATATATAATACTCAGTTAAGCTATACCTGCTCTCAGGTCATGTAGCAGTTTACATGTAAAAACAATACATTTTGTTATTTATTTATACAATTAAATATTATGGTTGTTAAAGAAAGACTAAACCCTATTGTATATACATTCTGCATGCACAATGCATTATAATCTTGCGTTTTAATATTAATATGTTTACAGAAGGGCAAAGTAAACTTGTGCCTTTTTCCTAGTACAGGACAGTAAGACTTTTAGAATGCATGTTATTTCTAATATCATTATATTTTCTTTTTTTAGCTACAAGCTGGTAATGTGTGTCATGTAACTTTGCCTTTAATAGGATCTGCAACTATTCCTCTCTAACTTGGCTAACCAGATTGACAGAGAGACTGGGCAATGTGATGTTCCATTAGTGATCTTACTGGATGATGTGTGTGAAGCTGGAGCCATTAGTGAGTTGGTGAATGGGGCCCTGACCTGCAAATACCATAAGTGGTAAGCTGTACATAGCATATAATACTGTAGAGTTTTTATTTGGCTTGTAATGAAATACAATAAAATGCCCCAGCTATGCTAAGTATATCTGGATGATCTAAATGCTTATGGGTTGAGATTTTCCCATTTATTGTTCTGGATCCAGTATGAGGCCTGAGTCTGTAAAGGTTTGGAAGCCACTGGATGAGCTTGACAGCCAGACAGGTAGGATAGGTGTGCATGAAATATTTCTCTTTATTATCCTCCTAATTTTTTTTGGTGGGCTTGATTCTTCAAACCTAACTCAGGTCTCTATGAATGATCTACTGTAAATCTAAGTAGTTTTTGCCATATTTTCTCTCATGACATTTGCTAGCCAGTAGCAGAACTACTTATTGTGTGGTTTAGGGGCTGTGATTTTGAATAGGGTGGGGAGGAATTAAAAACTCGTTAAGATTTACACCTTTTATGTACATCTGTAGGTCATTTCCATTCACTGCACTTCCCTAGGTAATAAGATTGCCACACTGATGTCCATCAAGTTGATGCTATCATAGTCCCTGCATTTTTGGTACAGGGAGATGCAAAGTACAAACTGCTGTGCTACTGTTGGCAATTTTGCCACATAGGAGGAAAAAAAAAATTGTTCATAACCACTAGAGTCAGTTGACTTGCCACACAACAGATTAATCAGGTCACCTAACTAAATAAACCTATTTTTATATATTTTTCAGTAAGATTTTCCATCTCTGTATATAATGTAGATGCTCTCTCTGCTCCCCCCTTACCTCATAATTAAAACTGACTATGAGACATGATCTATTTTCATTTCATTTCCTATCCTGCTGTCTCCCATAGGTACGCGGCAACAAAAATACTTGTTTAGGGCAGTGGGGAAAGGTTACTGTAAAGTTCTTTTTTACTATTGAAGGACATAGGAATGTTAGGAATTCTTAAAAATATGGGTTATATACTGTAGCTTCCTGCACAAAATTGGGATAGAGACAAACAAACAAAATGTTAAGCCAGCCTCCATATAATCCCGCTTCCAACCATTATGCTTCAGTATTTTCCTAGTGTCACAGGAGGTTGCACTTCTAAGCTCTGCTGGGAAAAAGTCTTGACTATATTTTTGCTAGCCTTTTTATTCGAATTTCTTTATTTAAGTCCATCAAGATACTTGTTACACCGTAGATATTGTCTTCTTCAGTTACTTCAATCAAGACTTCAAAACCGCTGCGTGAGCTAGTCTCTACACAGCAGCTATCTGGATCGCATATTCTCAGCAACAGCTTTTGAGGTTGTACCCAGACGGTGCTGGACTGGAGGATTGCATGGCTAACCTAGAATGTGAGCTTTAAGCACTGGGCTCTGCATTGTGGCACTTTCCAGACCTGTGTGTATTGTGTTAGCTACAGAGCACTCCTCTGGTACATAGCTGTGGCACAACCTCTAGTGTGAACCAGTCTCTGAGGACTGAGCATAGTTAGCAAGGCCAGTGGAGGTGAAGCACCGAAAGCTACCTTTAGGATACTGCAGGATGCCTTTTTAAAATTTCCACCATCTTACCACGAGTAAGTGTTAAGCCTGAGGGATCTGGAGAACTGACGTCATCTGCTAGGTGGAGTGTTGCGCACAAATCAATTTGTCATTCAGCCTAGAGGAAGCACCATTCTTTTGCTGTTCATGCTTTTGAAGTGCCTTGTGGATCATCTGCTCTCTGGTCTCATTCCACTGCTCACCTATAGTGACTTTGTCACCTTCCTCCACCTGCAGCCCTCATCAGCAGTGTGGATCTGTGAGTACACAAGGCTTTGCCTCACTTTGGGCATAGTTGTTTTCCACTACACAGTGCAACATGTAATTTCAAATAGACAGACCTGCTGCAACAGGGGACATCAGCCCATACTACGTCTAAGGGTGATTTTACAGTATCTATGGAAGGAGCCAATGACTGTAAACTAGACCCTGGAACCCCTATTATTATAAGGCCATCCTTATAAAAGTCTAGGGCTGCAACTAACGATTGTTTTTATAATCGATTAGTTGGCCGATTATTTTTTCGATTAATCGGATAGAAAAAAGTATTAAAATTGTTCATTATTAATAATTTAATATTAATAAATAAATATGACTTATATAATTATTAACTATTAGTTATTTAATTTAATTACATATTAATAATTTCATGAATTATTTAATGGACATAGCATATTCATTCATTCATAGCTCTCATGCCTGGCATATGTCACAGAAAGAACTTGTGCAGGAAGGAAAACATTACCAAGCGGACTTTTCTCTTGGACTCCTCTCACGAGACGCTTTTTCTGGGGGAATCCGATTGGCTGCATGCTTGAATCCGCATATTGCTTGACACACTGCACGCACCGCCTCTTTCCTTTGCTAACTAACCATCCTGGAAAGCACTGTATCACATAGTGGAAGCCTGCTTGTGTTCTTAGGCGGAAGGGGGCATGCTGGTTCCATTCAAGTCAGTGGCACCACAGACATCCCCCCACCCGCAGTGTGAGTGATCACCAGAACGCGCGGCACAGCAATGCCCACGTTGCAGTCCGGTGCAGTCACAAAAAATAGCGAACCCTCACCCACCCCAGAACGCATGGAGGCTTCCACTATGTGATCCAGTGCGTTCCGGCCACTAACTGTGCTGGAACGCACTGGAGATGGTCTGAACTGGCCCTAAATGTGTTCACTGCCTGGCCGGTGCCCCCCCCCCCCCCCCATCTTTGTGCCTGCCCGGAGCAGCTGCACAGTCTTCCCCCAATCCCTACCGGTTGTTATGCCGCTGACTCTACTCACTGCACATGTTGCACATGCAACACATAATATGCACACGGCGCAATTCAACACATAGTAAGCACATGTTACACATACAACACATAGTGAGCACACATTACACATAGTAATTACACGTTACACATAACACAAAATACGCACACAGCACACATACAGTAGTATGCACACTTTACACATACAACACATAATAGGCACACAGCACACATACAACACACACAGCAGTACACATACAGCACACGTAGTACACATACAACACATAGTACACATACAACACATAGTACACACTACTTACATTGGTTGTACATCTCTATTTAGCCCATCCACAGTCCACTATGAACAGCCCATAGAGGAGGAGGCGGAGGCATGGGGAGGCAACGGTCCCAAACGGGAACAGTCCCCGAATGGTCACGCTCACTGGGACTCCCAGCGACACCGGGACGGCCCTATTCATCCCCTCAGTCCACTATGATCATCCAGGGTAGGAGGAGTAGGAGGCCGCAAGTCCCCTGGCAGTGCCCGAATAGTCAGTCAGTGTTCAGAAGCATGCGAATGAGACAGGGAGGGAATGAAGGTGCAAGCAGCCCAACTAACCCCAAGCTTTAACTACTACTGAAATAGTACCTCGTAGATGACTAGACTGTCTCACATTAAAGCTGCAGATCTCAAAGCCAGATTTCCTCTGTCTCATGTGCTCAGTCAGAAACGACCCCAGTTTTGCAAGTTAGGGACCTGTTTGTTCATCCTACTGGTTATAGTATGATCGTATGATAAGTCCTGTGTCTTATCAGCCCACAGGACTTCAGGTGTTCAGGATTCAGTGTCCTACAGCAGTTCTGGACCCTGCTCACAGCACCGTATGTCCACCGTAGTGCCCTTTTCTTGTGCACCCTTTGTAAAACACTCGGGAGACCTTCCCTACAGAGTTTCCTTGGTTATTACAGTTCTTGTGAAGCCGAGAGTCGTATACTCTGCTATCCTTGCTTAGATAATAATTAACAGCTATCTAGTAATTTTGGACCATCTTTGAGTGGAATTGCTTGCCTCAAATCTTCTCAAAAAATGTCCACTGCCTGTACACTTTTGACCCTTCCTGGTGTATAGTAAATCGTGTTTACCCCCCTAGGGTTTGTGGGATTGTTGGAGAATTCCTTTTAGGCGTTAAAACACAAAAAGCTAATGGAAACCAATCAGATGCCTGTGTCCAATTTAAAAGCTGTACCAAAAAAAACCTCAAACCTGTGAGCTGACGTGGGAAGCAATGTCCTGCTTCACTTTCCATACATGTGGCAAGCATTTCATTTATCTGAACAGCTAGCTTCTTTTGCTGTCTCAGATTACATATTTGAGGACTGAGTCTCCCTTAACCTTATGTTCCCAGTGCCTTTCAACATATGTTTCCTGGTTGTAGTTTCATTTTTCTTTTTCACTGTATGGTATTGCTATTGAATAAGCAGTTTTTAGGCCTGGTTCACACCTAGGCGATTGCGGTTGTTCAGCTGTTTTCGCATGTTCGGTGCGCGTTTTTTTTGGCGTGATTTTGCTTTTAAAAACCTCTCAAAAACCGTGCGGTTCTCAATGCATAGGGATGTCTATGAGACCAAAACCGTGCAACATCTGCCTGTAAATAGCGGCTGCATATTTTTGCGTGACAGGAAATATCGCACGTGCGACTCAGCGCTTAGGTGTGAAATGTCGCTATTGCCTTGTATGGGTTTTTGTGTTTTGCGCGTTATCGCACGAATGAATCCGCACAATAAAACGCCTAGGTGTGAACCAGGCCTAAATGTACATATGATACTAAATATACTATTGTAATAAGTTAACCAGTTCAAACAAAATGTATTCTACTTTTAATCTTGATGAAGCATTCACATTTTAAAGTGACACCTGGGCGTCAGCGTTTTTTGTGCGCTTTCGCCTAGAGTATTTTGCTAGTTTTTTTGCATTTGTTGCACATTTTAATGCGCTTATTTAACCCCTTCATGACTGAGCTAGTTTTCAGGTTCTGTTCATAAATGACTGACACATTTTTGACATTTTTGCTGTGTGATTCTTCCACAGCAGTAATATACTTTCTTACTAAATGTACCCACACATATTATATATTGTTTTTTAGAGGACAGATAGGGCTATATAATTATATCACATATGTGTACCTAACCCCTCACTTAGTTTGAATAAAATAAAAAAATTAGGAAAAAAACTAGAAGAAAAACACTTTTTTCACAAGTTTTGATTATTATTTTTTTTTTCGAATTTTTTTATATTAATTATAGTATAAAAAATATATTTATATATAATTTATATTTTCCTAATTTTGTTTTACACTTTTTTTTTAATTTTTTTACACTTTGTAAAAAAAATAAAAATAAAATAAAAAACCTTTTTTTTTTCTTGTCAGTTTATATCAAGCAATCACTATGACAGCTTGATAAATTAACTTTTTTATTTTATTTTTGGCTATTAGGCTGATCCAAACTTAGGAACAGCTAATAATAACCTTAGAGACTGATCCTGACTTTAGTCAGATTCAGATCTCACTAAAAGCTCTTTGATCGTGCCTAGACGATCAGAAATGATACATTTCACTCAAAAGATATACATTGTATCCTTTCAGTGAAATGTATCTAAACATCGGGCTCTCGAACTGTCAAAACAAATAGCAGAGAGGTGAGGTGAGTCACTGCTGCCTCTCTGCTATTTTGAGCTGTCAAATACGGGATCGCAAATTGCGGTCCTCTATTTGCATGTAACGGCTTCATTCTTTCATTAATGAAAGGAAGAAGCTTTTACAAAAAGCTTAATTATTTCATTAATTAATGCCTCAATACTGAGACATTAATGAATGACTGTTAAATGCTGAGAATCAGCAAATACCGGCATTACAAAGCCTGATATAACTCGTCACGTACAGTGTACGTGGCCAGTCATATAGGCACAAAGTGACAAGACGTACACTGTACGTCTCCCGTCACGAAGGGGTTAAAGACGCGCATCTTGACTGGCAGATGAAATACGCTGTGGTTGACGGGGAATCGCGTGTGAAAACACGCAAAAATGCGCATAAAAATATGGGTCATGCGTTTTTCAGTTTTTTTCCATTGAAGTCTATGGGGCCAAACGCCCCAAAGAAGCTCAGGAACTTTTTGGAGCGACAGGCATTTTGCAGCTGGAGACAAAACGCCTAGGTGTGAATGGGGCCATTGAAATTTAATGGGAATTTATGTGTTATTTATGAGTGACAAAACGCCTAGGTGTGACTGGGGTCTAAACTCAGGAGTTGAACCGTAAAAATGCATTTAAGTACCTTACCTATAAACAAAAATGTAGCTCATTTTATGCATCACACGGCTGTAGGTCCTCAAATCATCTCTGAATTGGTGGTGACACTGTCCTTCCTTCTGGAGGGTGGCTACTTTTGTTCCCCATGGTCCCTGTGTGTGTTGTTAAGTAGTCACCACTCCAAGCTCAAGGGGATCCGTCCATCCAGCACTTTATTTCTAAAAAGGTTCGTTTGGTTGTTGCTGTTATGCCCTTTTACAAATAAAAGACTGGATGGACGGATCCCCTTGCGAGTGCCGGTTTTTTACCTATTGCATCGTGGGAGTGAGCTTGGAGAAGTGGCTACTTTCCAACACATACAGGGACCATGGGAAAGAAAAGTAACCACCCTCCAGATTTCCATACACACCCTATTTTTTTCTTTGTTGATAGTTTCTGTTATCTGCTATATTGTTTTTACCATCAGCTGCTTCATTTATTAGGTATTGTTTGTTAGGAGTTTTATCAGATCTATCATTTTGATGTTTTTTTTCCACGTGCGTCTCTGGGGAAATGACCATAACTTTTCCATATTTATTTGCCTTTCTTCTCAAACGCCATTACATTATCTGCATTTTTTTACGTTTTCATTTCCCTTTTATGTACATTTTAGGTGTTGATTTTGATGGTAAATGCAATAAATATAATAAAGAGTATTACATTGAATCTCAGTTGCGAAGAGAGTTAACCCTTTCTTGACTGGGCATACTTAATACCTAGATTTCCATGCCAAATATAGCAGCAGAACTGTTTTTGAGGACGTATGTATCCTTAATTCGGAACATAGTTTTAATAAATACCCTACTATTACCCCATGGAATTACCCCATTTAATAAATACTTTTTATTATAAGCTGACAAATAAGAGAAAATGAGTGGTTGATGTCAGAAACGGCACTGTACTATGACTAGCGTCCAGCTGCTAACTTTAAATAGGGATTTCCATAAACGCGATCTGAGCAGGTGCACTTTGCTGAGGGACATTTTTCTACAGATGATAGAATTGAGTTTAAACATTATATATGCCAATACAATTGTATTTCGTTCTGAGGAAGGAGACGTGTCCTCTGAAATGCTTCAACAATTTGGAAGGCTATGCAGTGTGTTCGGCCGATTTTTTATCCTGTAATCTTGCTGTCCGTGTCTATCGATACATACTATATGCCTGCTTTTCAAGTTTTTTTTGTGAGTATGTATTTTACCATTTTTAATCGGCTAATTAAAACTATTTCACACGATGGAGGCGCTCTCTTTCTCTTCCAATACAATTGTGTTTTATGGCATTTTCTTACTCTGACTTAATAAGGTGAAAGTTGTTGTCATAATTTATGAGTTGATATTTATTTATTTTCATGTATTTATGTGCAGCCCTTACGTCATTGGAACAACCAATCAGCCAGTGAAAATGACCCCAAACCATGGTTTGCACCTAAGTTTCAGGTAAAATGAAATGGTTTTGAATAAAAAAATTGGTGGGCAATAGTGAGTGTTCTAAATAAAATATAATATTTGTTATGCCATGGGGCAGAGGATGACCTTTGTTATATCTCACAGGATGCTAACTTTCTCCAATAATGTGGAGCCAGCAAATGGATTCTTAGGTCGGTATTTGCGTCGGAAGCTACTGGAATCTGAAGGCAGCATTGGGACTGGACATGAAGAGTTACTCAGGGTTCTTGACTGGGTGCCTCGTCTGTGGTACCATCTACACACCTTCCTGGAGAAGCACAGTACCCCAGACTTCCTTATAGGTATATGCAACAAAAACTTTAGTCTTGATTGGATGGTGTAAGATTTATACAAGTTTGCCATCACTTATTGTAGCAAAAGCTGTTAAGATTTGTATATGAACAATGCAAATAATGTCAAACGAACTGGCTGGCAATCCACAAGCTTCTCTGTCATTCATCTACCCCAAGATACATGTTTGGACTGGTGGTATCTTTCTAAATAATCTATATTATGTAGCATTTGTACTATTTATTTATTACAGGTATTTATATATCGCCGACATTTTTATGCAGCACTTTACATGCACATTCACGTCAGTCCTTGCCCTATAGGAGCTTACAATCTAAGGTCCATATCTCACATGCATACATACAAGGCCAACTTAGAGAGGAGCCAATTAACCTTCCAGCATGTCTTTGAAGTGTGGGAGGAAACCGGAGTACCCGGAGGAAACCCACGCAAGCACAGGGAGAATATGCAAACTCCTTGCACATAGTGATTAGTGATGGGCTCGGGCGTGTTCGCAAGTGCCTCGTGCCGAGCCTGCCAGGAAGCCGTCAGCACGCAGGGCCAATCACAGGCACTGAGACATTTCCCGACCTCTGCAGCTGCGGACCGGGAACATGTCTCAGTACCTGTGATTGGCCCTGCGCGCTGACGGCTTCCTGGCGCTTGCCAACACGCCCGAGCCCATCACTAATAGTGATACTATAGATGTTCAGCATTACTAGACTAAGTACATATGTTTTACATGTTTAAAAAAAACATACCTGCTCTCCCTTTGGTCTGAAGCTGAAACTTGTACAGAGTTTAGGGAGGTGTTTGTGTAGCTGTGTTAAAATATTGGTCAGGCATGGTTTATCTGAAGAAATAATTGTATCAATCGAAAACATATTTTCTCATTCCAGAGTAAAGCATATTTTACCATATTTAATAGGGGGAACTGATTGAGCTGAAGACTGCTTGTATCTACTTAAAAATATGTATATCTTTCTTGATTAGTCTTCCTCTTTAAAGGAAAATAGTGGTAACAGAAATATGGTATTTGCTGACGTCTTCTTTGGAAATGCAAGTTGCCTGACTTTACTCTGACCTAAATATTACTTCTAGGTTAGTGACCTAGAAAGCACTGAAATCATTGAAACAGCAAGTCAACCAGGTAACTAGTATGGACATGTAGTCAATGAAAGTTCTTTGTTGCCACCACGTGCCTGGTTGGAGACCGGTAGGATGAGGAGGCTTCCCTTGCACTTCTGGTCCCACCGACTCTGGAGGAGGGGACAATCTGAGCGAACAACGAGTAGCACGGGTGCCAGAGGTGCGACCACACTGTGCAGGTAGAAGTCCAGAGTCAGGATCAGGTCAAGCAGAGCCGAGGTCAAACTGGGCGGGCAGCAAGGTACCAGAGCGGACTCCGAGATTGTGGTCAAACAAGTCAAGGGTCACAATAGCCGGGCAGCGAAGTACAGAGCAGGAGACAGAGGCAAATACAGTAAGCAGGCAAAGGTCAGGAGGCAGGCAGTAATCGGAGTAGTCAAAAGCAATCCGGGTCAAACACCAGAACAGGAGTCCGACAGGGTCACACGAACAAGCTGAAGACTATCCAGCAACTGGGGATCAGGCAGGCTTGTTGAAATTAGAGGTCACAGCATCACTTCCTGTGCTGTGTCTTCGCGCGTACGTCCCGTTGTGAGCGCATTCACACAAACGCATGTTTACCCGCTGTACGAAAAAAGGGACCACGCACATGCGTAGTAACTGGCGTTACTTTACAGTTGCAGATATTCCAAGCAATTTGTAGCTCAGTCGTTACTTATGTTATCCATTTCTGCTACTGATAACCATGGAACCATGGAAAATTGTCAGTATAGATACGTGGCTTTGTTATTACTTGTACTTGCATGAATATACACAAAGTAACTATAGTATTTCAATGTACCACCAGACATTTATGTTGTGGACTATAGTATGCCTGCTCAGGGGACACTACTTGGCCATACTTGGCTGCCATCTAGTGGTAGTTGAAATTATAGTCACACATACAGTATTTGCTTCTGTCAGTGCTATTACTGTGTAGCAGTGGTAAAGTGAAACGAAAGTCTGCTGCGTGCATGATGGTCTCCATATCATTATTTGTTGCCCGCAGACTGTTGGCTGTAAAATAGTCTCTGGGACCCCTCTTCCTTCAGAGAAATGGGTACAAAAACTTGATAGGTGGATTTCATTTGAGAAACATACCATCTCACTTTGTAATACCATTCACAGTTTTTACATAATTTGTTCTCTTTGACTGGACATAAAATAGTAGGGCTGCAGCTAGCGATTATTTTAATAGTTGATTAGTTAGCCGATTATTAACTTTGATTAATCAATTAATTGGATTTTTTTTTTAATTATTTTAAATATGCGGCGATACCTGACATGTGTAGCACAATCGTCGTTTTTCTATGTAGGTGCACCCGACTTGTGGTTACATACACAGTTACATAGTATTTGAGGTTGAATAAAGACACATGTCCATCAAGTCCAACCTATTGTGTGTGTGTGTGTGTGTATGGGTCCCTGTTTTATCCCTGCAAAACATTACCTTCTTGATGCAGGACAGGACTCTACTAGCTTTGCTTACCGCAACCTGGCATTGTAATCTATTATTGAGTTTATGGTCTACAGTGACCCCCAAATCTTTCTCCATTTCAGACTTCCCTAGCGGCAAACCCATTATTGTATACCCCATTTGCTTTACATTCCCACTTTTGGTCCGTGTTTAGATTTTGAAATACGTTTTCCCATTTGATGTCCCCCACTAGGTGGCGCAGTCTATCAAAGTTGGCCCTTCTGAAATTGAGGGTTTTTGTCCTACCAGCCCTGGTTCTGTTTGTAAACGCATGTTTGCAGGGTTGGGGGACTTTCGATTTTTTTTGAGGGGGGGCTTTTTTTTACATTTTACAAGCCCCATATGTGATGGCACATTGGAGGTGACAGGTTCTCTTTAATGTGACATTAGGGGTCTTTAAGACCCCTAGTATCAACTTTCCACTTCACTGGATTCAGCTGCTGAAGCAACAGAATGTAAATATAGCAGGCAGAGGCAGGGAGCAATAGCCAGCCTGCTATTGGATATTTTAAAGTGCAATAGCAGGCTGGCTGTTGCACCCACCCACTGCCTGCTGTCAATCAGCAGAGGAGGGAACTGAAGGAGAAAGTTTTGTAAATATAGCAGGCAGAGGCAGGGAGGAATAGCCAGCCGGCTATTGGATATTTTAAAGTGCAATAGCAGGCTGGCTGTTGCACCCACCCACTGCCTGCTGTCAATCAGCAGAGGAGGGAACTGAAGGAGAAAGTTCTCCATCAGATCCTCCTTTGCTGATTGACAGCAGGCAGTGGGCGGGTGCAATAGCCAGCCTGCTATTGGCTATTGCAATTTAAAATATCCAATAGCAGGCTGGCTATTGTTACAAGTGTCCGCTTCTTTTCCACTTGATTAAACTGTTTCCTTTTGGTTATATATGTGTCAGCTGTCTGTGCTCCTTATTTGTTTAATAATGTGCTCACCAGACGTACCCAGAAAGAGAAGAGAAGGTCCGTTCAGTGTGTTCACGGGGGAGGAGACGAGAGAAGCCGTAAATCTTGACTACACACAGAACGGACCTTCCCTTCTTTGATCGAGAGTGAAAACGTCTGGGTACGTCTGGTGAGCGCATTATTAAACAAATAAGGAGCACGGACAGCTGACCCTGAGATATATCACCAAAAGGAAACAGTTTAATCAAGTGGAAAAGGAGCGGACACTTGTAACACTGTGAACTGTCTTAACGGAAGGAAGGAGGAGCAGCAGCAGCGGAGGTACAAGGGGAGGGGGGGCAGCGGGGGATTTCAGAGTCACCGGCCGCAGTCTCTTCTCCCCTCTTGTGCCGGCTACAGCAGTCTGTGAATCTCCTGTCAGTGAACATGAGGGGGATTCTTTGGCTAAGGTGTTGGGCTGCAGAACCGGCATGCCCTTTAAGGAAATACATCTCTTTGGAGCCTCCCTGGACACCCTCATCAAGAATGTCACCAGACCAAGAGTATCCATTTACCCCAGCAGAAGAAACGCAGGGCTCAGCCTTTGAAAGCTCACTTGTTAAATGACAAGGAGAGTTCCTTTAATTATTTCCAGGCCTTAAATTTCAAAGCCAAGCCCAAGCATAGCCCCCAGTCGGCCTGCAGTTTTTTGTTTGTTTTTAAGATTAACAATATGTTCATCAGTATACACCATTATCATTAGGTATGAACCAGATATATCTCAGACAACTGGCAGCACTTAATAACCATGGGACAATTTCATATACAGAACTACTGCATTGATGGCCACATCTGCCTTCCAAAACCTCCCGTTCGGTACTCATTTGAACAGTTTCATCAATCAATAGAAAACAAAATAAAATATAATTGTGCAGTGAAGTTACTATAATTTTCATATATATATTTCACCTGTGTAGAAACGTTGCCACTAAAACATATTTGCCATATGTCTGTAGCAAACAATTTGCAAGTAACAGATTTTTTTTTAAGCATGGTGAAGCATATTTTATTATACTAATATAAATTTATACTAAATAAAAAAAAAAAATGTTTCAGACATTGTGTGCAAAATTGTATCTAGCATGTGAGACATTCAGTAACAAATTATACCGATGCTGTGACCCCCCTCATGGCTTCAACCTAGAGTAAACATACCTCAATAAATGACTAATAGATTCCATAATTATGGCTTAAGCTATCTCCTGAGTCATTATCTAGTGTATTGTAAATGAACCAGAGGCTGCTAGCATCCTAGGTGAGTGCAAGGTAAATGAAGAGGAGATCATCCCAAAAGGTTCAGCATATTTTAGTCACTTTGTTGACATGGTGATTGCTATGTATCAGGCCTTGCATAAGATACAATATTGGTACCTGCCACCATTCGCTCCTTTCATTCAGCTTTATTCTGGCATATCAGTCAGAACAGGCTCATAAATTAGTCAGTTGCCAGTAAATGTAACTATGGTATCTTTTGACCTCTATGTAAACAAATAACTGTTTGTGCATTGTCTTTTTGTTTTGGGGGTTTTTCTGCTGCAGTTTGTACTTTTATTTAGCATTTGCCCTTTTAGATTCTATTGACACACAACAATGAAGATTTGTATGTCAGTAATTGGAAAACAGTAGTAGTTCCAAAAGCAAAGCCTTGGCCGAAACCAGATATCTTAGAATTCTCTGTTTATAACTAATGCCAGTAACTAAACTTTTTAATATATAGTATATATGTATACATATTATAAGAGTCTATCCTTCTTGTTCTATATGTAACAGTCTGCTTTCCTCCCGTAGGTCCATGCTTCTTCTTATCCTGTCCAATTGGAATTGAAGATTTTCGTGTGTGGTTTATTGACCTGTGGAACAACTCTATTATACCATACCTTCAAGAAGGTGCCAAGGATGGAACCAAGGCAAGTCTACTGAATGCATGAGTTATCAATCCAATCTAATTACGGTCACAATGAATGTAGTAAATTCTTACTTTTTTTTTAGAGAGTCTGAAGGCTCCTTCCTCAGTCATAGGCATGCACACAACAGTGGGACCAATTTAGGTGAACGTCAGTTTACCTACTAGTATGTTTTGGTTTCACTTTGCCAGTGGCACTATATATATTGTGTTACCAACTGTCACACCTTATAATATTTTACAACTTTCACAACTAATAATGTCACTTTATATAATCTGTCGCTGACTCAGCAGAGACATCTCTGTTTGAGCACAGGAGATCAGACACAATTAATCCTAGGGAATGCTGCATGTTTTTATGAAAGATAGGTTTTTAAAGTTCACCAAAAACATAATTGGAATAGTGGAATTGGAATGACTCTGATTCACATCTCTGACAATATTTCATGAAAAAACTGGAAATATTTATTGCAAAGGCAGTGCAACAAATGTAATTAATTTTTCTTTTCATATACCTTTTACTTTTGAAGTATACAATTCTGTCATTAAGGTAGATTAACCTTGTTTTCCTCTGTTGTTGCTGTAGGTACATGGACAGAGGGCTGTATGGGAGGACCCTGTTGAGTGGGTTCGAGGCACATTGCCTTGGCATTTGGCACAACAGGATCAATCAAAGTTGCTACATCTACCACAACCCAGCACGGGAACTCACATCTCTGCCTCCCCTCCCAGGGAACTAATTGTGAAGGAATCTCCTCCAGCGTCTTTAGAATCGGATCCTCTGGTATGTTCAAAATCTAGTATGATTTTATAGGAACAAGAAATTGATCTGTGTGAGTAGTAGAAAGTCTGTGATGCATTAGCACTAATATACAGTATGGGTACACTTGCTGTGTGTAGTCTTGGGATAAAGTAAAGAAAAAAACATTGTGGTTCATATTGGATATGATGAAGACTTGTGATAAATATGTGAGTTTTTGTTTATACACAACATGTCGGATGCAGTGTGACCACAGTATGAGTTCTAGCAATGCTTGATTCCAAAAAGGCTAGTAACATTTCCACTTCTGTTATGTCACATGCAATTTCATACCACTAACAAATGCAATGAGGCTGACTTGACTCCTGTCCACTCCAGAAAAGGGTTTGCGCTGGAGCTAAGATTTAGAGCACAGTTATTTAGAAGTTATTCTTCTAGACCTAAATGACCTGTCAGTATTTAGAGTATGTCAGGCATGTAAGGTCCTAAATGTCCCTGCATCTGTACCGGGGTACATGTCACCATAGAGGCAATTGCTGTGGATATTTAAGGCAAGTTTCTTTTACTCACTGACACTTTGCTTACTACTGAATGCTCCAAAATTATTTCAACTACCATCTGAGGTGCATTCATCAGCACTGACTTACATTCACTATATAAAGCAATTGTGTCTCTACTAAAGATCTGACATCCTGCACTCAAGAGCCAAGAGATGCAGGAGTACTCTGTGGGTGGCACATCAGTAATGGTTGTTAGTGTCAGTGCTGAGCGTGTTGCTCTTCCTGAAAACATGACAAATGCTGCTGGGCTTTAATGTATTTTTAATTGTATCAGGCTGACAGCTTTTACATGCTGACTTACTCCGTATTTTTTTTTACAGATGGCAATGCTATTAAAACTTCAAGAGGCTGCCAACTACATTGAGTCTCCAGACAGAGAAACCTTGTGTGACAGTGACCTCACTTCTACCATCTGAATGCCAATAGTCTGGCATTTCAGGGGAGATATCCCATTCAATAACACCCATACCCACAAGAAATGGTGAAACTGGAAGTTCAGTCTTGAGAGAGCAAGATTGGAGCATCTCAGAACTGAGTTTGGACTCGCTTTATTACCTTTGATTCTACTTCAATAATTATGCTGCCCTACTTTGAAAACAGAAGGAGGAATCTTACAACACATTTAAATGTGGATTTTTATTTCTAATCTTTTTTCTTCATACTACAGGTTTGAAGAGGAAAGTGGACTTCTTTTGCAATTATAAATTGTTTCCTATAAGTTAAGTTCATTTCTAAGGCTTCATTACTTGCAACCAATTAATCTCCACATATAGTGTTTTCTTCGCCAAGGACGAAAGTGGTAGACAGTTATATGTGGATGGGATATGGGAATGGAGGGTTTTTCTTTTTAAGACTGTTAATAGTGTAACTGTACTTCCTGGGCGCAACTTAATTTCAGATGGATTCACAAACGATCATTCTGATGCTACTGTAGATGTGACATTCATGTGTCAGAATTTTTGGTCAACACCCATCTCAGAAGTGTGCAGTGCATTCCTACCGCCATCTGCATTCCTCATACCATCCATGTGTGGGAAATCCATTTGCCTTTTTGTCCCCCTAAACTTTTCTCAATTCAGAATGCAGTAGCATGCCAGACATTGCATTCTGAGATTTTCTTTACCACCACCTTTGGTCGTGGGATTATTTAGAGTTTAAGGGTCAGCCATACTTTTTTATTTTAGATGTGCAACAATGGGGGTATGTGATGTTGTGGTGTAGGAGAGACCAGTGACGCACACGTTGTGGAGCATGACGTGAACGTGCATATGATTACAAATAAGAGCCTTACAAGAGGAACATGAGTACAACAATACAGGATTACATTATGCAACAGATACACTTGGGAGGAAATGTATGAGTAACAGTAACTCTATCCGTATACAGTTTTCCAAAAAAATGTGAATTTTTCTTTTAATTTTTTCATCTAGTTTTTAGAATGTGTTCCAGAATGCCTATGTTTTGGGAATGAGTCAGTTCTGTGGCAGGTAATAAAATACACAAGACCTTAAGAGTAAAGTCGGACAAGTTTAAACAAAGTGCTAAATACAAGAAAAATATGAAGCATGATAGATATTGATCGGTTTAGCCAGTTCAGTATTATGATCAATTTGTCATTTACACCACATCAATGTACAGGATCTAATGTGCATGCAGGCTAATAATTGTCTTTCTTAGCATGGAGTAAAGCCATCCGGCAATTTATTAGCTAAACAGCACTCTACTTCCAGAATGATTTTATAGAAACCATTGTGGCAGATACAAAGACAGCTTTGTTCTGACATACAGTTATGGAGTGGTGTCATAGAGGGCTTTTTACACACTGGAGCTGACATATAAACAGAAGGAAGAATGCTCTCCTTTGATGCATGGCAAGGGCCAATACATCTAAAATAAAAGCTACCTCATGTTAAAGGAATTACTAATGATATCTTAAAATATGTAATTGCCATACTATTGCCAGATGTATTTAGTTATGGCTTTACATTTATTGTGTAGCTTTACTGAACGTTATCATACTGCTTGTGGCCTTTAATGTGATTACTGAACTAAAGGTTAGCATTGTACAGGAGAATGTTGCCCTTTCAAAATGAAAGCATTATCTGCAGTATACCTCTGCGGTGTTCTGTTTTTACGGGTATATCTGTTAGTGCTATTATCTTTATAGATCAAGCTAATTGCAGTTTAGGTTTATTGTTCTTTAGGCCCCAAAGATACAAAATGTGCCCATTTCCTACCTTTTATAAATTAGCCTCTCCCTCACAGGGAGGAAGAGCATTTGCTTCTGTTTTGTTTCCACGTCAGCTCTTCATGTTAACACGTTTCTGACTGTAAAGGTGTTAATGTGATGAGTGCCCACAACAGTGCTGTCTCAATTACTACTGCACCTCGTGCTATTTAACCAGCAGTTGAAGGTTAGTCAGGTGCAAGAAAGCCTACAGCTTACTATTCATTTACAAGATCCATATTGTACGTTATTGGTAACTTGCACATCTTATGACAAAGAACAAAAAAGGGTTATTTACAAATGTGAAAACATGCAGTCCCATAGTTCAAATCCTGTTTTTCATGTTATGCCTCTATAGGAATTGCATGGATTAGCTGTGGAAACCATTATCTTTTCATAGACCCTTGATTAGAAGAATAGGTGTACCATTGCCTATTTTCACAATATACTCACTTTATGTGCGGGCACTTCTAAACTTTCCTTTATTTGCCTTTTCTACTTACGGTACCAGAGGCATTCTGCACAGCAAAAATGTATTCTATAGTGCTATCAGATTGGATTTTTAGGTGTGCCTAAGAAGTTGGCAATATGTTTCAATGGTAGTTCCAGAAACTGAAACTCAGCAGCTTGTCTAGTTTGGGAAATGTGAACAAGGAAACACATTTGCACATACTTAAATGCAATGTGTGTCTGCAAATGTTCCGGTTCGTAAGTGATAAACTATGAGAAAAATCCTAAATTTTAAAGCAGAACATTATAAGGATTATTTCCAATGTTATTTTATTCAGATTAATATATTGCCAAATTGTTGTTTTCATACAGACACTCTGTTTTAGTCTATGTTTCTCTCCAACATCATCCAGTATCTAATTAAGAACCAAAAAATATAAAACACAAGTCAGATTATATAAAATAATCAACAAATGTAAAGAAATCCATGTAAAAGTTTCAGGGGACCTCACTATTTTTAAGACATTTTCAGACAAAGTTACTGTATGTGGCGGAAGCAGTACATTAAACACGTTACAAAACACTGCAGTCTTCTTTTTCATAGCTTAAAATTGTTTATTTCATTAAACAGGAGTTTTCACTTGGCTGCACTCTAAAACTTAGTTGAATATTAAATATCCAATATCCTGTTATGATCTAAAAAGGTCTAAAAATATATTAAAATGAATAAGACGACTTGTGTTTTAGGTTTAATGGTGCTCTAAATGTACAGCAAGTAAATGTTATCTGTCTTTCATTAAGGTGGCACCGGTGAATAAAAGCATCGCTCTTGTAACAACAGTTTATAACCTTTCAGTCATCATGGGCCATTGGTAAAAAGTATATGGCAGAAATAGCAGGCAAAGCAATTGTTAACAGGCAAGGTCCTCCTGTCAAATGAATGACCAGGCATTGCTAAACAGGAAGAGCTGAAAGCGCAATTTTTTTAATGGATGCTTTCTGCTAGCATTGCACAATTTTATGTGTAGTGCTAGTGTGCTGCAGAAACTGTACTTTTTTTTTTTTTGCAAATGTAATTGTGTGTACCCTCTTCAGGGCATCCTCATACTATTCGATATATTGTAACCTTTGATTTGTCTTTTGATTTAAAGAACTCGACTCGCCTAAATTGCTAAATTCTATACATTTTTTTAATCAATGCTGTAAATTGTGTTATGTATTTGTTGCACTTTATCATTTTCCGCATTGCTGGTCTCTGTGGTATAGCATAGGTAAGCGCTCCTGTAGGGGTGCCATTCCATAACTAAGCTTTATGCAGTGTGGGGGTAGGGGGAAGCCCACTCGCCCATTTATTTATACATGGGCATAGACATTGGTGCTAAGATAAGGTGCTCATTGTCTTTTGAATGGGAGAGACTTATGCAAGTCACCTCCTATTATTGGCAGAAATGTAGTAAACATCCCTTGGTGCTCACAACAGTGTCATCCTCTCGATAGATCGTACCATAACAATGTTTGCGTTACACAAATCCTGTATAATAATATAATAACAAGTACGGAGGAGATTAGTAACAGCTCCAGTTCTGTGCATTTCGAGATTATTGCATAGTAAAGAGTGAGCCCAACAATGCTATTAAAATCAGTAGCATTTGTTTGTACAATTCTTCCAGCATACTGGGAAATTTAATTTTTTCACAAACATGCCTGAACTTGTATTTGAACTCACAGTTACTACAGGTGCTCAGCTAGTTTGTGTTGGAAGAAATAATGCAAACATTTTTGTTGCCTGCCCACTCTTACCAAAGATCTTACAGAGCCTACCCATTGCCATGGGAAATTCTAAAAAAAAGGCTCATTATAGTTTACAATCTAATCCTGGTCTCAGTCAAGCATACAGGTTAATGGAGCTGGCCTTATCTCAGGGAAATAGCAGCCATCTGTGGAAATAATTTTGGACAATTGAGTTTTTCCCTGAGGAAAGACAACCCAAGGCTGTGTGCAAAGGTCACAGGTTGTTGATAGACTCCTTGCCATTTGCTTAGCCAACTGTCATCGGCTTGATTTGGCACCAGCCAACTCATATCTATGGGTAGATAGAGAGCAGCACACAAATTGCAGATTCATGTAGTCAGCTGTCCGGGACACAAAAAATTAAGGTGACACTGTTAAAAGAAGTTTTCCTCTGTTCCTCCCTCTATTTCTTGTCACTGTGAGCATTTTTTTTTTACGTGAAAAATTAAACAAAATACCTTAAGTGAAGTAGGAACTGTTCACCATTTGTCAGTTGTTATCAGTTATTATTCATGCAGAAGTAAAGGCATGTGTATAGTCAACATCTTATTTAGAACTGTATGCTTATTCCATAATGCTTCTCTATGAAATATTGTTTTTGACATCATGCAGAAGCTTCTGATGTATTCCATTATGTAACTTTGTATGTCTTTATGGACTACACTTGTACAGTTGCACAATTTCGTATTATTCTTTTTCGGTTCAGTGTGCTATTCCTGTCATCTTAAAGGACCCATAAACCTTTAAACACTAGTTGCACATATAAAATAGCTAATTATAACAGACCGAGAGCCAGGTCAAGTTGGTTTTGGTGTTAGAACTAAGATTTAAAAAAAACAACAGGGTTATTCACAAAAGGGTGAAGAGTTTGGAGAAGACAGGAGAAGGGAACAATCTAGGCCAACATAGCTGATTTGGAAACATTCTCCAATTCAGCTCACTTTCCAGTTCAGCTGTGTTGTCCTAGATTGTTCACTTCTGCCTTCTCCAAACCCTTCACACTTTAGTGAATAGCCATGCAAGTGTTCTCCCCATATATGCTGATCTCTAATTCTAAAGGGACTCTTAAGCTGACACTACACTTAACCCTTCCAGCATCAGAACTCCTTAAAACGTATCTTCCCCAACACCTAGATCTATAAATTTGTATGTGTTTATTTCCCCTTCAAAGAGATCAGAGCATTATCCCAGACAACGCCTTTCTTTCTCAGCAAAAGATCAACACCATCCTTGTCTAGACATTATCTACAGTAAGTCTTACAACAGTCCCAGTAAGTGAACACTTGGGGAAATGGGGCTGAGGAAATGCAGAATGATGACATAATTCCCCCAAGATGATCTTCTCAGGGCTAGGCACTATCAATTTGGTAGATCATTCCCCCCACGATGATCTTCTCAGGGCTAGGCACTGTCAATTTGGTGGACTTCAGTGACTACATTTATTTATAAAAGGTACTGTTTATTAATTTATTCTATTACTGTATATTGTGACATGTCAGGAGTTCATTTATTCAGATTTGTAAAGTTATAGGTCTGCTTTAACCTAGCCCTAACACTTTGCCCAGTCATTCCCCTAATGTTACCCTTACCCAAACACTAAATCAACTCCTCCTAACACTCAACTCTCTTCTTACCCTTAAGCTAATACTAACACCTAACATTCCCTAAAACCGGAATCTTTCTTCATCTGTGCCAGTGGTGTCCTATGACTAGTCCTTTCAGTCCATGCGCCAATATCTTGGTGCTGAAACAAAGTCATAAGTGAAAGTAAAAGGGGTCATGTATGTAGAATTGTTTGCCTATCTCCTTGATGTGTGGGAGACCTGATCTTTAACAGATTTAACCAAACACAGCCTTGGCCAAATCTGATTCATATGTCTCTCTACCTGAAAGTTCAGATTTTGCCAGAGACAGAAGGTATGGCTATAGCGTGTCCACATACACACTCGGATAGAAATGTTTTCCTACATAGAACAGATTTGCTTGCTATTGGCCATAAAAGATAGATAATACAATAAGCCTTTCACCTGTCTGAAATGGTTGATAATATGCAACAACTTATATTTTCCTTTAGGGAAATGATACAAAAATGAAAAATATCTCATGTTCTGTCCTGATATGCTAAGTGTATATCAGGACTTTAAGTCTCAATGTGATATGCTGAACTCTTTTAATACCTTTGCTAATAATGTGTTCTTGGTTTAGTGGTCCCTAAAAAAACCCAAAGGAACATTGCTTAACTGTATGTTCCATTGCTTGTTATGTAAACTCAGAATTGCCTAATCTGTCTTTTTGTGCAGGTAAGGTGAAATCAGCCTTTATTTCCTCACATGCAGTTCTGTCATGCAAAGGGGAAAGCCATTCAGTGTCATAGCTGTAGTGTCAAGAAGTTAAAAAGCAGACAAAGAGAAGATACAGACACACAAAAACACATAAATTGCATTTAAAACTATTTTTTTTTCAGAGCACTGCAATTTCAGGTTTGCTACAGGTAAAACCTGATATTTCAGCCCGGACCATTCACAAATACTGGTGCTTTGTGATCCCTGTAGCTCTGGTTTGTATAAAGGCATCATGATTGCCACTGACAAGAGGTGCTCGTCACTAGTGGTTATTACACCGAGCAGTTCAGATTTTTTCCATCTATACACCCCTTTAACTTTAATATACTACAGTGAATACAATTTATTTGTTTGAAAATTAATAGTTCCGAAACGGATTGCTTAACATGGGGGTTACTTTTGTAGACAAATTATATGAAACCGTACAAAGAATACTACATTTATTAATAAAGTCTGATTATTCAACTATATAAGGTTATTTATGATGTAAAAGACACAATCAGTATAACTGTAAAAATTCAAATACATTGACGCTGTAGGTAGCTAATTATACTAAATACATATTGTTGTTTGTGAAAAACACATTACATTCAACATTTAGGCTTGAAAGGTACATATAATATTCATGTAAAATAATGAAAAGTACATCTCACCAGGTATATAAAGAAAAATCTTTTTTTTTAAGCCAGATATTCCAATCCTGTTTTCCTATTTTATGTTTCCTTGAAAAAAAACCTCAATTTACCTCAGCTACCACAGGTTCATTTCCCTCTCCCGGAAAGCCTAGCAATTATGTTTTGCAATTGGTTCTTCTGGCAGCGCAAGGTTTGACATGGTGCTGTATAAACCACTAAGACATCAGTGGCCTTAACTGAGGGGTACAATCCTCAAAATATCACCTCTTCCACCATATCTGCACAAGTTTCTCCCTTGTTTACTGTTTTCTGTAATCCAGGTACCAAATGTCTGTATGTCAAAATTTTCAGGGGAGGAGTTAACAGTCTGGTGACATGTAGCACGTTGGCATTTTTTAGATGTGTTTATAAAGTTGTACCATTGAAAATCTACCTGTTATTTATGTTTTTAGTGTTCTAACACTGTCTATATACTGACCTCTAAACTGATTTGTTGGTATTTCCTACCCAAAACGCTCAAAATAGCAATCATATTGTCTTTACTTTTTAGAACTGGTGCCTAATATACTTGTATAGTCACTCAGAAATTCCTTTTGTAAAAAAATGATGTAAAATCAGACATGGTTATAACAAATGCACATATTACATAGTTACATAGTTAGTCAGGTTGAAAAAAGACACATGTCCATCGAGTTCAACCTAAAGAGATATGAAAAAAAAGCTTAAACAGAACGCTATGCCCACAGTTACCCCCTGTTGATCCAGAGGAAGGAAAAAAAAAACCCCTATAAAGCATTGTTCAATTTGCTCCAACAGTGGGAAAAAAATTCCTTCCTGATCCCATAAGGCAATCGGATATTCCCTGGATCAACACTCTCTGATGCTTAATATACCTATAAGAACTCAATATCCAGTAATATTCTGTGCATTTAGGAATACATCCAATTTTTTTTAAACAGTTAACTGAGTTAGCTAGCACTAGCTCCTGGGGGAGTCTATTCCACATTTTCACAGCTCTAACGGTGAAGAATCCTTTCCGTATGCAAATGTTAAACCTCTTTTCCTCCAGACGCAAAGAGTGACCCCTCATCCTTTGCAGTGACCTTAAAGTGAATAATTTGGCACTAAGCTCACTATATGGACCACGTACTGTATGTATTTATACATGGTGATCACGTCCCCCCTTAATCGCCTCTTCTCCAGAAACCTTCAGTATCTTTCATCAAGCCTTTAAGTGTATCTATAACCCAAATTTTTGTTTCAGTTTTCAATAGAATGGGGAAAGGTTAGAACTTCTGTCAGAATTTGCTGCTGTATGGGGCTCCTTTTTAGATTGATTTCTCCTCACTTTCTGTTCTGGTGACGTTTCACCAGACAGAAGGAAACTGCAACAGTAAAACAGACAACAATAATAAACTGAAAGAGTATTCCCCTACTTAAAGCCCAACTCCGGGGAAATCAAAAGTTTTCCCTTGCAGTGTTACATTTCCCACTCCCTCCGGCTACTTCCGGCTGCTTCCGGGCAGCCAGACCGATCCCTGCAGCCTTTTCTTTCCTTCGCTCCTGTGGTTTAAGGACTGCTGACATTATCAAGTACAATGAAGACTCCATAGCCCTGCATTGTGCATGAGGATGGCAAAGGACAGTCCGTAGCTGGAGCTCCGAGGCAAAGAGGAGAGCGCCGACTTCTGGATGACCGGTAATCAGGTAATTAATATAGGTTTTTCTTGTCCCCTAGGTATAAATGAGCAGTTAACCTTGGCAGTGCAGAGGTAGCCCCATTGTAAGGGAAAGCTTTTCATTTCCCTGGAGTTGGGCTTTAACTTTACATTTTTAACTTCTGTCTCTTAAAAGAGAACTATGGGGTAAGTGTTTTTCCCCATAGTTCTCTTTAGGGTCACGGGAGGACATATACTAACCTCCTCCCGTGACCCAAAGCTCAGTATACAGCAGGCTATTGCCTGCACTATACTGAGAGCGCCGCAGTGGGGATGGATCCCAACAATACTGTTGAGATCCACCTAGCTGCGTGAGTGACAGCTGGCTCTGCCTATCCAGAGGCAGAGCCAGCTGTGCCCATCCCATCCCGCGTTCGTTTCTCCACTCGGCACTGGAGGGGGGAGTCCCTGTGGGGGAACGTTGACTGACCATCACCGCAGGGAGACAATCGGGAAGTGAGCAGATCAGTGCATGTTTCTGCTCACTTCCCAATTGATAGAGCCGACCTGTGACAGCTTCTTTGTCACAGGTCGGCTCTAACTATGAGGATGAGTGGAAATCACTCACCTCATAGTTCTCCTTTAACTAACATTTTTACGTCTGTCTGTTTTGCTATTAGGCTGGCTATACATTGATCGAAATTTGACTGATTCTGCCGAAAAATTCAACCGGTGTGTGACCCTGTCTGGGGATCTTTGGTCTGTGCAAGCTCTGACCAGAGCAGAGTGGTACTTACACAGGTCTTAAAGAGACTGTTGCCAAACCATTAAAGGAGAACTATGAGATGAGTGATTTCCACTCACCTCATAGTTCTAGCCGACCTGTGACAATGAGACTGTCACAGGTCGGCTCAGTAGATCGGGAGGTGAGCGAACACATACCGGGTTCGGTCACCTCTCGATCCTGTCACGGCTCTCTGCCGTGACAGGGGGAGGGGCTGGATTCCCCTCTCCCCGCTCCGATCCGCCAGCGCTGACTGGCAGAACGGACGGGGGAGGGGGCGGGTACAGCTGGCTCTGCCTCTAGATAGGCAGAGCCAGCTGTCACTCACACAGCTGGGCGGATCCCGTCATCTAAGTCGGGATCCGCTCTGGCTGCAGCGTCTCAGTATACCGCGAGCTGTAGCTCGCGGTATACTGAGCTTAGGGTAACGGGAGGACGCTAGTTTGTGTCCTCCCGTTACCCTAAGGAGAACTATGGGGAAAAACACTGACCCCATAGTTCTCCTTTAATTTAAAAAAAGATCTTCCCATAACTTTACATGTGCATTTAACTAATTTACTGCATGTTATTTACCTGTAGAAGCCTTGTGTATGCATCCAAAAGCCCTCAGGCTGCTGCTGGTCACCATCATCATGGATAGGATTTTAGCAGATCCAGCATTAGAATTGTGGCCGATGCACAATATTATAATATTCTTCAAGCAGATGGGCTAGCCGGCTCGACAAAATGTATTTATATCGGTGAATTGACTTTTGTTGAAGGAACTGGTCTGAAAATTCTTGGTGGGATTTTCGGGGGCAAAAGCAAGAGTTTTTCCTCGTTCAGGGCGAGCAAAAACGGCTAGTGTATGGTCAGCTTTATGGAGATTTCCCCTCACTTCCTGTTCTGGAGACAACCTATCACGTACCTGAGGCTGAGACTGGAAGATGGGGAGGCGCCTCTTGCGGTTCGCGTCCTGCGACCCCTGGAGTTTGGAACAGAAGGGCGCAGGGCAACGAGGAGCACGAGTGCCGAAGACTGGAAACGAACACTGCGTGGGAGCAGCTGAGAAGAGAGGTCAGGAAGCCAAGGTCAAATCCGGTCGGGCAGGCAAGGTACAAAATCGTAAGGCAATCTCAATGTCCAGGAAACAGGCCGTGGTCAAGGGCTGGCAGCAAGCAAGAGAGTAGTCCAGGGCAATCCCAGGCAGGCTTTAAACAATACAGGAACACAGGATAAACACAGCAAGCTGACAAGACCATCAGCAATGAAAGAGAGGCTGACTCCTCCTTAAATAGTCCCAGGATACTGACAGCTACCTCACTTCCTGTGTGGTTTCCCGCACATTTTGCCGCCATTCCCGCGCATGCGCAGTTTGCCGCGATTTCTCGCGCATGCGCAGTTTGCCGCGATTTCTCACGCAAGCGCAGTTTGCCACGATTCATGCGGTTAACAACCGTGCCTTTACACAACCTTTTTACCAGTCAGGAAGTGCAGGAATCTTTCCAACAGAGCATCTGATGGCAGTAAAACCTAACAGGAGCATTAATCCTTCCCCACTCTATCTAAAAAGTGTTGGCTATAGATGCAATTTAAAGCATATCTTTAAGTGACCTTTAAACCAAAAAATACCCACTTCCTGCCAATACATCAGTACATGCTATTGATTACTTTACCTCTGTTATAAAGAAACCCCCTTCTGTTCACTGCCTGGCCCCTACTCTATTTATCTTCAACATTCCTTCTGTTTGAAATCTGACTTATACAGTAGGTGAGGATGGGGTCTGGGAATAAAGAATAAAGCTCAGGCTGTCTTCGCCTTGACTATGGCCAAACTCCATTTTCACCTTAACACAATGGGGTTTATTTACTAAAGCAGTTCACTTAGCTTACGAAATGTGGTGTAAAATTCACTTTGCAAAGATTTCTCAATCATGTGCAAGGAAAATTAAAAATATATATATTTATATTTTCCCTTGCACATAATTGGAGAGCTTCACCTCTTTCATTGAGCTAAGTAAAAAAAAAATCACCTTTCCAAAGTGTCATGTTCTAATCATTTAGTAAATCAACTCCAACATGTCACATTCTGATGAGAGGAAGACGCTTCAAAGCTGATTAATACTAGACAGTAAATAGGAGAGTTTCTTTACTAAGAATGTAATATATTCAATATAGTTGATATACACAACATGACAAATTGGTTTAAAGGATGAGCGCACTGTAAAACTAGCTCCTGCCCATATCAATGAACTTTATTGATGTGGAGGAGGAGGGGGTGTGTTAAAGTGCACTCATCCTATAAACCAATTTATAATGCTCTGTATTTGACATTTTCAGCTTTATACATAGGATCTCTGTCTAACAATTATTTTTAATTATTTACAAATGTAATATTTCTCACATGGGAACGCTGTTTAGACTTTGCAAACGCTGCAGCAGCACTCCTGTCTATAACAGGCACATTGTAGGGAAGCCTTTAAATACCCCAAGCTTTTATGTGCTTAATTCTAATGTTTAAATTAACTGATACAAATGTGTATGCTGCACAAATACTCATTAATTCCCTTATTAGGCACAGACTAACACGGCTCATCTCAGGGCATGACTAGCCATACATACAACTGAAGATTAGATGCTAGAAAACAGTGGTGACCCAAGAGGCTGACAACCAATTGATAGAATCAGGAGACAATTAAACAATATGCAGATAAGAGGGGTGACCTATCGGAAAGCGGCCAAAATGAAAGTGATTTCTTTACAACTAGACTAGCTTTGTTTATAAGAATGTTAAAGAAAAAATGCAAAAGTAGAGGAAACCTTCAGTAAAAACTGCAAGACAATAAGCAGATCCAAGATCTATACAGCTGACGTTATATACACACCAACCAACCAACCATCACCAAACCCTCCTGACTTCATAGCCTTATTATTATTTAATGAGATTGCGCATCACATTAAAAGACAAATATGGAATCATGCATTGCAGGAATATGTAGGCCTAAGCTCAACATTTAGAGGACAAGTACAGATTTTCATATACAGTAACTTAAGCTGCCTATACAGTATATATTTTGTTTGTATTTGCCCAGGTTTATGAAAGAGTTGCCTTAGAGTGGATCTTTACCCCCCTTTCACTCAAAATCACATCATCATGCATGCTAATATGAAGTCATCTTACATTCATTAGTTAAACAAACATATTTTGCTTTCACTCACAATTACTGTTTTTCCACTTCCTAGTCCTCTTGGGCCTTAGTAATGTAATCTGTGCCCAAGCGTTGCATCCTGGGAAGATTATATTGCTGGGAAATCTCATCTCTAATCTCACGAGAACTCAGGGAAAGGCATTTTCCTCCACTGAGATGATGTGCAAGGTCACATGTAGTAAATGGAGGTGGATTCATCTGCCCTTGTGACAAGAAATGTGTGGAATAGGACTTACCATGACAGGCATAGACAGCAATAAAATCCTTACAGAGTATTTAATCTTTCCACTCTTTTTTGTTTGTTGTCTCTGTCCCCAGTGGAGGGATTCCCATCGCTATTAGAGTTGATATTATCTTCTTGTCTCTGTCCCCATTGAAGGGATTCCCATCACTGCTAAAGTTATTATGTTGTCACTCGGTCCTCATTGGAGGGATTCCCATCACTGCTAAAGTTAATATTATGTTGCTGTCTCCATACTCATTGGAGGGATTCCCATCACTATTAGAGTTGATATTATCTTCTTGTCCCTATCCTCATTGGAGGCATTCCCATCCCTGCTAAAGTTAATATTATCTTTTTGTCTCTGTCCTCATTGGAGGGATTCCCATCCCTGCTAAAGTTAATATTATCTTTTTGTCTCCGTCCTCATTGGAGGGATTCCCATCCCTGCTAAAGTTAATCTTATGTTGCTGTTTCCATCCTCATTGGAGGGATTCCCATCACTACTAAAGTTAATATTATGTTGTTGTCTCTGTCCAAATTGGAGGGATTCCCATCACTACTAAAGTTATTATTATGCTGTTACCTCTGTCCTCAATGGAGGGATTCCCATCACTTTCTGTTACTCTGACTCCCCATGACTGGGAAAGGAATTAAAGTGCAATCTTTTCTGTGGGGACACAGAAATAAAAACCTGACAGGTTCTAACCCCCTCCCCTAACACTATATACCAAGTAAAAATTACATTAGGCTTTAAAGAGGATGTACAATCAAAAGATGACCACATTTGTAATGATACTGTACAGAAAAAAACAATGATTTATTTGAGCTACAATATGATATGCAGCTTGTCAGAAGGCAGAGATCAACTTTAAAGAGCTCAGGTATGGCTGGGTGGTGAGTGGAACCTTCTTGCAAAATAGAAAAACAAATACATATGCAAACATATGCAGTACATCTCTGCAATACATGCACATTTCCCCATTTTTAGTCTCTTCTTGATGCAATCTGCATCGCTCCCGGTCCCATAGAACGGGGAGGGGATCGATGTAGCCCATCACACTGCAATCGGCAGTAATTTAGAGGAATAAAACACGGTATAGCGCCATATAGCCAGGGCTGGTGCAAGGATTTTGCCTACGCAGGTGAAGGTGCATTTTTCTACCTCCCCCCACGCTAAGGAAGCCTTTGGTAGCGCTAGCCCTGCATAGACATCCCATAAAGCAGCACTCCAAAACTAATAGGAGATCTGTGATATCCATGTTACAGGTCAAACCAATTATCTCAAAAGAATTTAGAAAAAAGGAAGACTGCCAGCTACTAGTGCCCTATATGTGAAGCCACAAGCAATGACACCCCAAATAGTTTACTGTGGAGCACCTCAATACAAAGACACCCCAAAGTGTACCACTTCAGAAAGCATCACGAAGATGTCCATGTTATAGCTCACACTGAACATATCCAGCATTTGGGAAAAGAATGACCATCATCTACTGAAGCCCTATATGTAAAGCCACAGACGTTGACATCCCACATCCATTGCCATGGAGCACCCCAATACAAGGACGACCCCCCACAGATCTTCACTAAAGAAAACAACTAATAGCAGATAACAAGTGACCTTAAATTGATGTTTAAAGGAGAACTATGAGGGGAGTGCTTTTCACTCACCTCATAGTTCTAGCCGACCTGTGACAATGAGACTGTCACAGGTCGGCTCAGTAGATCGGGAGGTGAGCGAACACATACCGGCGTTCGCTCACTTCTCGATCCTGTCACGGCTCTCTGCCGTGACAGGGGAGGGGCTGGATTTCCCCTGCTCCGATCCGCCAGCACTGACTGGCGGAACGGACGGGGGTGGGGGCGGGTACAGCTGGCTCTGCCTCTAGGTAGGCAGAGCCAGCTGTCAGTCACGCAGCTGGGCGGATTAGCTTCTTTGGGCAGTTAAAAGCACTTATTTGCCCCATAGACTTTATTGGAAATGCCCAAAAGCACACAACAGAAGCATGTTGCACATTTTCGTGAGCGTTTTTGCGCGTTTATACGCATGTTCTTCCATTGCCCACAATGGTTTATGAGCTGCCATACAAATGTGCACAATGCGCATAAACGCGCAAATAACGGCATGCTTTTAACGCACGTACAAACGTGCAAAAATGGTGCTGCCTAGGTGTGAACCCAGCCTAAGGTATTCACACTGACCAGCAATGTAACGAAAGTATTCACACTGACCGCCAATGTAATGGAGGTATTCTCACTGACCGCCAATGTAGCAAAAGTATCTATACTGACCGCCAATGTAACGAAAGTATTCACTGACCGCCAATGTAGCGAAAGTATTCACACTGACCGCCACTGTAGCGAAAGTATTCGCACTGACCACCAATGTAATTAAGGTATATACTGCCTCACAATTTTTTTACAATATATGTACATACACACACTTAAACATACCTCTTTCCTCCAGTCTTCATGCTGTTTTTTTTTCCTGAACAGCAATGGTGGGCGGTACCTCCTTCATTACATGGAGTGTCATGCTGTCCAAGAGTACTGTGAGCCCTTGGGGGGGGGTGATTTGCAGTTCAATTAGCCACAATATTTACATATGACGGCTTATTTATATGCAAATACCGCCGCCCATTCATATGTTAATATCTGAGAGGGTGACCACTTCCCCCAGCAGGCTCTGCAGAGAGAGCACACAGCAGAGTGAACAGAGGGCGAGGCTCAGACTATAGGAAACTGAAGCTCAGAGCCCCGCTCCTGTGTATGGGAGGCGGTGTTTTCCCACCCTCCCCCACCAGTGCCCTGAAGCGGTCGCTTGTGCTTGCTTTATGGTTGCGCCAGCTCTGCATATAGCAACTAACTATCGCTACACAGACTATCAGCTATTTCCACACATAATTACAAATGACTTCTGGAAAGCCATCTTTGATTGTGAGGCAACTGGCACATAACAAAGCCTCCATTATTTGCCTTTCTAACCCTGATGACCACAGTTTAAAAAGGCCCAGCAGTGAACTATGGTTACAAAGAATAATTTGCCAGGACTGTAAATTACAGATTTGCTTGATCCATCAAGAACCCATGGTAGCAGCAAACGGGAACCTCATCCCTAGTCATCAGGACGGAAAAGCAAAATCTTCTCTGTAGGGGAGTGCTAGGTAAGGTAGGGAAAGGTTAGAGGCTCTTAATTGAAACAACCTTTTCTCAGGATGGAGAGCGGAGAGTTAATTTGAACAACCTTTTCTCAGGATGGAGAGCGGAGAGTTAATTTGAACAACCTTTTCTCAGAATGGTGAGCAGAGGGAGGTCAGAGATACGTGGCATCTGGCAAATTGCTTGAACGCCAAGTATCTCGAATCTCCTGCTTTTAGGTGCTAGGGAGGAGCGGCTGATTGACGCACCAGGATCTGTGTCACAACGGGCTGATGCTAAGCTCCAATCCCGGAAGACGAGGGAAACAGAGCGGCACAGGTAAGTATGTTAAAGGCTGACGCGTTTCCGGGAACACGCCCCCTTCTTCAGCGCTCTGTGTCCCCATAAATGCATCAACCAGAGTGTCACTGCAAACTCAGCAGTCAGTTCATGTCATCTGGACATCTGTTATTGAAGTTTATCATGGTCACCGTTAGATGTGGATGTGTAACCATGAATGTCAACTCTTTTGTATTAACACACGGTGCCTTAAGATAAATGTGAGATTTATGCACTTTAACCACTTGAAGTCCGCGGTGTTACACCCCCTTCCTGGCCAGGCCATTTTTCAGTATTCAGCGCTGCAGTACTTTGACTGACATGTATTCCGTCATGCAACGCTGTACTGAAATGAATTTTATGCAATTTTTGGGAGACAGATAGAGCTTTCTTTTGGTGGTATTTAATCACTACTGGCGGCTTTTATTTTTTACTATATTAAGGAAAAAATAAATAAAAAACAACAACTTTCCCCTATATTAAATTATAAAACATTTATTATTACCCAATTTTTTGGTAAAATATAAAAGTCGGGGTCACGTCGGGTAAAAAGACACCAAGCATGTCAAGCCTTAAAATTGCGTGCACGCGCGAATCCTCAAAAAACTACAATACTTAAAAATTGGCCATAGGCGACGCCATAAAAGCTTTTACCGCTCATCAGTTTAGTGTTATCAGTGATTGATGGCCCTAAAATGATTGCTCTCACTGCGACGTTTGCGGCGATATGTAACATGTGCGGCGCAATTGTCATTTATATGTGCGTAAACGTGGTGAAGGGAGACTTATAGAGCCGCTGATCGGTTGTATGTGAAACAGTCGGTAAAGGCTGTAAAGAACGGGCGGGTCTTTCCTGCACGTGCGCGCGCTATGGGGCATGCGCGAGCAGGAGAAAAATGACGTCTGATGACCAAAACCCGCGAATGTGAGTCTGCCGTCCGTCCGTTTTTTCTCCACGGGCAGACGGCAGGAGGTTAATAAAGGTTTTATTTTTTGATTAATATTGCACAAAGGAAAGGTGCTCTTTTCTTTTGGCGTGTGGTGCAGAGGAGGTCCCTTACTCTTTAAAGGAGAACTATGGGGTTAAGGCTTTTCCCCATAGTTCTCCTTAAGGTAACGGGAGGATACAAACTAGCATCCTCCCGTCACCCTAAGTTCAGTATACCGCAAGCTACAGCTCGCGGTATACTGAGACGCCACAGTATAGCGCGAGCTACTGCTCGCTGTATACTGAGACGCCGCCGCTGAAGCGGATCCCGACAACTATGTCTGGATCCTCCCAGCTGCGTGAGTGACAGCTGGCTCTGCCTATCTAGAGGCAGGGCCAGCTGTACCCGGATACAGCCCCTCCCCTGTCACGGCATAGAGCCGTGACAGGATTGAGAGGTGAGCGAACCTCCCGATCTACTGAGCCGACCTGTGACAGTCTCATTGTCACAGGTCGGCTAGAACTATGAGGTGAGTGAAAAGCACTCACCTCATAGTTCTCCTTTAAGAAGAGAAGCCATCCCTGGTGGAATTTGTAGCCCTACAGAGGTCGTGTGTTGAATATGTCTCCAATTGCCATGAGCACTGAAAACACCGGTCTACAAATTTTGGGAAATCATCGACCTCCGAGATAAAATGTGTTCATTCTTATATATTTTGATTAGATGAATTAAAAAACAGGTGATAACGGTGCTGGTTGGCTAAAGTTCTCAAGATATTTCACAATAAAGATTTATACACAGGCGAGTATATTTGCCTACAATGGAGGGAGGGGTCTGATGATCGTAACTTCTCGGCAAAGCATGGTAGAACAATGAAAATGGTACCTCATGGAAGTGTATACATTTATCTTCACTTTGAGACTAAAGATTATTACCTAATTGTAATTTGTTGTTCTTTTATTGCAAAGTATAACCAATAAATGAATGGAAAGTTATGTTGTTGGTATCAATAAAAAGATACATTTATAATGATTGATGTGGCACCATTCTGATTGCTATATCACATTTTGCAGGAAAGTTATGGAGCATAATCACACATCCCCCTCGTAATTCTGACTCATTTTGATGCAATTTTGACCTGAAGCTGTATCTTGGAAACTGCAGCCAGTTAATACTCAGGACTTAATTTTCCTTTATTAGTGACCCAATTCTGGTAAAATCTAGCTACTCTCATTTCTGAGGCTTTCTCCTTGTAGACCAGTGAAATCTGCTGTGCCGGAGGATGTATTTATTTCTGTTAGTGTCCCTGCGGCTACATTCACACAGGAGCCATGGAGGCCGATGGAGCAAATGGGTGCTCAGCATTCAGAAGGCAATGTTGCCACCTCCTGAATGTAGTTTTTTTTAAATCACAATTGGGATTTCTTATAGCAATACCATGCTTAGCACCAACGTGGGTGCAACAAGATCTCATTCATTGCAATGGTCATGTTTGACAAGCAAACATGGCATGCTGTACTGTTTTGCTACGATGCAAAGAATTGCGACCCCAGCAATGTACAGTATATAGCACTATTCTGTTACAGTGACGACACCTTTACCGCCCCTCCCTCCCTTGCTGCCTCAGAAAAGGAGGCCTGACAGGGAGATTAGTAGAGTGGGATAAGGTTAAATCCTCTGTTTTAAGTGCTAATTAAATAAATAATGTTTGTTTGATAGAGTAGGGAAAGCTGAGGTCCTCTGTGAGCTTTATAGGTGCAAGGGTTAAGTGCTCCTTTTGCCTAGGGAGCTAAAAGTACAAAGTTATACTGACCCGAACCACGATTCTGGCTGGCTCCTAGAACGGTATCCTCTCTCCCCCTCCAGCGATGGTATGTCACTTGGCGTCCTCACATCCTATACACTGGACGTAATGACTCACAGGACCTTAGACTGCCAGAGCAGAGGAATTAACAGGCTGAAGGGATCGGACTAGAGGCCAGCCAGGATCATGGTTCGGGTCAGTATAACTTTGTACTTTTAGCTCCCTAGGCCCACTGCAAGGGTTAAGATTTTATTTTCCCAGAGTTCCTTAAATACCTGCCTGCAGTTCTATATTTACACTTGAGCGTTGTGCTTCTCTATGCCTGACTACGTTTAACATGCAGAATCCCATTGTTTCTAACTGGGCTTGTTTATATTTGAGAACTCAGCCCCTTGTAGCTGGATGCCCTATACTCAAAGAAGCACATGAGCTTTTTTTTTAATTTTTAATCAGGTTTGGCCCCGTAGACATGGGAGCGCCTTGAAACGTGTTTTTAATGAGATTTGAATTAGAATTTGATTTAGAACTGCTTTCCATTGGGCAAAGTCATGATAAATGTGCAAAAACGATTGCACAAAGCTTTAACAACTGCTTCAAAATTACCAGGAATACGGTCTCCGCAGGTGGGAAAGTGAGATAAGGTGCCCATTTATTATAGGGGGATTTATTTGCCTTCTGTGGTTCATATATATTAGGGATGTTCAGATACCAGTGCCGATACTTGGCATTTTCACGAGAACTACCAGGGTTGCAACTGTTGCAGCTGGGTCCGGGCTCTGGCACTCCACCACTGTCCTGAAATCATTAGTCTGTATTGTTTTAGAAAAACTGTCACATGACAATAAACAAAAATGTATCAGTACTTGTATCAGTGAGTACTTGGGCAAGTATCAAATGGTATCGGTGCGTCCCTCATATATATTTATAAAACAAATCATACATTAAAACAGGGATGCACTGGCCAAGCTCCACCAAGATGTGGGTACTCCCATAGGCGGAGATGTACGTCCCGTCGGGCGGAACCTCCTAAGGGTATTCCACAGTAGAAGCTTGGCTGTACCCGGATAACTGCTGATGTGCCCTCCCTTGAAATCTCCTTCCACGGACCAACTTGTGCCTCTTCATTCTCTTGATACTTTTCATGTACCAATTGTTTTGTTGAATATGGATGACCTGTTTGCCACAGGCATCAGTTGAGATTGTAATGTCTTTATGTATACTTACACTGTTAAAACTCAATAAACAGTTATTTGAGAAAAAAACAGGGATGCACAAATCCCAGGAGCTCCGTGTGCTCCTTACAAATGACAGCTGCCCCCTAACGTTTGCGGTTTTCTCTAGTCTTGGAGCTGGAAAAGTATCTGTACTTGTACCGAGTATGGTACTTGGTATCTGAACATCCCTAATATATATGTACATCTATACACAATATTTAGGTTAACAGTACACATTTTATACAACATGTTGTCTTTTTTAAAAATCAGTTTTATTTTTGTTACACTTTACTTAAATTTGAAGCTATTGCCCTTTCACAGAATATGGCTATTCTCATCCATGGTGTCGTTAACTTGGTACCAAGTAAGACCACTCCTTCTCTGCAGCAGGAAGGAGAGAGTAAGCGGACCGCAGCCAATGGGAGGAGAGCCTGCAAACAGAACAGCGTGTGAGAGAATCGATTCCAGATGGGACAAGGCAGATACTGACTACATGGATACACACATCTAAGGCTCACACCTGATACAGCCGGGTAAGTGCAATCTATTTGATCTGTTACAAGGGCTAAGGCTGGTATTTGCACGTAGACTGCTGCGTTTTCCTTTTCTGCATTAAAGCGGATAATGGAACTTCAAGCTGCAGCAAACGAAGCAGAAAATGAACTTTCAGTCAGTTGAGTGGAGTGCCTGCATTTAGTATGAGAGATCTCTGCGGTGCTGGTGGTGGAGTGATGCGAGTGATCAGAGCTCAGGCACCACGCTGCAACCCATCCTGGGAGTCCGATGACAGGGAAACGTGCTTGTCTGCATTGAAAAATGAGATAAATTGATAAAGCCTGGAGCAGCTGTAACCAATAAGCTTATCTTTTCAGCTTGTTCGGTTAAGCTTTGAAAATGAAAGCTAGAAGCCCACTGGTTACTGTGCACAGCTGCTCCCGGCTTAGTAAATTCCCTGCATGTCTTCTCTACAAATGTAGACTTCTTCATTGTTGTCGCAGTGCCCTCCCTCCTGATATGACAGCGAGTGCAGCACTGTATATGATCCATCTGCTGCCTGCCACATGCCCATTGTCCTGTGCAGGGCTGGCGGATCACTCTCCTGACACTCCCCATCATTTATCTGTGTAACGAGCATTGTACTGCTGAGGGAAATCTGGACAGATGGCAGGTATTTAATACAATTACCCGGTGAGCAGGAGGTCTTCCACTTTTCTGAGTGATAAAAAAGAAAAAACTCCAGATACTTATCAGGCATAGTATGAGCTGACGTTTAGGCTGGATTCACACCTAGGCGACAGTGTTTTTGTGCATAAATTAAGTGGTGTGGCTTTGCATGCAGATTGTGACACATTGATGTAAATGAGCAAACGCACATAAAATGTGTGCAAAAACGCAGCAAAGGTGTGTTTTTGATCATTTCCATTGAAGTCTATGGGGCCAAAAAAGTACTTTTTCCAGCAATGGGCGTTTTGCTACAAGTGACAAAATGCATAGATGTGAACATGGTCATAGGAATGAATAGGATTTGGTTTCGGGCGTTTTCTTAAGACGCTAAGTGTGAACGAGGACTGAGGCTGGATCCACACTGTTCCATGTGCATGCAGCATGTGTGCACATATGTAGGTGTGAACAAGCCTTTAGCCCTCATTCACACAGGAATCGGCCCGCACGTACAACTCCGTGCTGCGTGCGGGGCCGTAACAAGCAGTTCCCGGGGAGAACAGGTGCTGCGTGTGACTACTACGCAGCCCCCGTCCTTTTCTATGGGACTATGCGGCTGTACATCCCCCTATGCTCACGCGCCCTGCACGCCCATTAGGGGTGCGGGTGAGTGTACTCGTACGCTGACAGGATGGATCCTGTCTGTGTCCGAGCCAGGAAACACGCACCCCTACGGACCTGCACTTGAGGTGAGCGTAGGGGGGCGTACGGCCCCGTAGTCCCATAGAGAAGGACGGGGGCTGTGTAGTAATCACACGCAGCACCTGTTCTCCCCGGGAACTGCTTGTTACGGCCCCGCACGCAGCACGGAACTGTACGTGCCGGCCGATTCCTGTGTGAATCAGGGGTTTTAGTTTACGTTTCCTGTTCACAATAAAGTTGGCCATACACTGCTTGAATTTTGTCCTGCTGAAAATTTGATTATTGGACGGCCCTCCTGGGGCCCCACCATTCGCCTAAAGTCAATTCTTCTATTGACTATTGTTGAAGGAGCTGGTCCAAAAATTGTCATCCAGTCAGCTTCAGTTGCTGTTCGGGTCTTCTGATAGCTGCATGGGCGCTTGCTGTCATAATACATTAGCTTGGTAGGGGAGATTCCTCTATTCATGCATGGTGTATGACTAGCTTACACTTTGTTGCATAGATGTTAACCAGCCCCATCGGAAAGAATGGCAGTCTCATTCAATGTTCCTCAATTCTATATCTCAAAAAGCATGTTCCCAGTCTTTAACAACGCCTATAGCATATTTGTAGTCTCTGACTATCTCCTGTAGCATGTCTGCAGACTCTAACCATCTCTTGTAGCAAGCATGTAGTCCTTGACCATCTCCTGTTTCATGTTTGCCATCTCTTGTCAGCTTTTTCTAGCATTTCCTTCACGGAATATCATGTGTGGCCCTTTGGTGATGATGGGGGACCACACTTTGAGGCTCCATCTATGAAAAATGTTTATCACCCCCTGCACTAACCCATAAGAAAAAGGCAGCCAGCAGAGTTGGGGAAAAGTTTGAAGTGAGTGATTCAGACAGTATAGAAGCCACTGGATCAGATGCAGTGGCCAGCAAAGGCAGCCCAAGACTTCTCAGCACTGGTTTCCTGTAACCCTTTTCTGCCCAGTGTTCATTGAACCTAAATGCTCAGGTAAAATTTGGCTGTGTCAGTTAACAGCTATAACTATATGACGGATTTGCCTTTCTAAACAATTATTCATTTGTAAAGTTTGATTTGGTTATAATCGATTATAATCGATTATGTCGATTAGTTGTTGCAGCCCTAGTACATAGTTTTGTCCCTGATGGTTAGTGGGGACCAGGGCCGTCAGTGACAGCTTGGTCTGATAACCAGCAGCTATACATAGGGGGGAACTGGAGCAGCTGTGCATGGCAACCAATGATCATCTCTCTTCAGTTTGCTCAGATTTGAAGATGAGAGATAGGCGCTGATTGGTTGCCTTGCAGAGCTGCTCCAGATTTAGCTGCTCCAGTTTTGATAAATTCCCCCCATAGTGTTGCCTGTTAGCGCTGTCTGAAGGTGCCCATACACTGCACGATTCTCGTACGAGAATCGCGGGAAATCCCACGATCGTACGAGAATCGTGCAATGTATGGAAGGCGTGCAACCGTTTCTACTGTACGGTCGCACGTCTTCCATCGAACAAGCAGGCTGGAAAACCCGCCGGGAATCGTACGATTCTCGGCGCGTTAGTGGCCTGCTTGTTCGACAACTGCCAAACGGGCCGGTGTGCGCACACTGCCCGTTTGCAGTCATCGCAAGCCCGCCCCTCATTGCAAGTACGATCTGCCTGTCCAAGATGGGCAGATCGTACGTTTTTTTTAAGTACTTTACAACCCTCGCAAGACAAAAGTCTTGCGAGGGTTGTAAAGTGTATGGCCACCTTTAGGCTCTGTTCACACATCAGCGTTTTGATTTCAGCGCGGCCCAAAAACGTGCACATTTTACCATACGCACAGTTTCCGCATGTTTGCGACTACTACTATACCTGGATCATGCGCAAGTCGCCCAGAATATCGTGCTTGTACATTTTTGTGCACAATGCGTGTTTCCATGCCGCACGTACGCAGTGCGGGCGTAAACAAGTTACATTAAAATGTATGGGGCTTTATGTTTTGCACCTTTCCGTGCCTACGAATACACACAGAAAAAAGGTAATGTGGGAACGGAGCTTAAAGGAGAACTATGAGATGAGTGATTTCCACTCACCTCATAGTTCTAGCCGACCTGTGACAATGAGACTGTCACAGGTCGGCTCAGTAGATCGGGAGGTGAGGGAACACATACCGGCATTCGCTCCCCTCTCGATCCTGTCACGGCTCTCTGCCGTGACAGGGGGAGGGGCTGGATTCCCCTCTCCCCGCTCCGATCTGCCAGCGCTGGCTTGCGGAACGGACGGGGGAGGGGGCGGGTACAGCTGGCTCTGCCTCTAGATAGGCAGAGCCAGCTGTCACTCACGCAGCTGGGCGGATCCCGTCATCTACGTCGGGATCCGCTGCGGCGTCTCAGTATACCGCGAGCTGTAGCTCGCGGTATACTGAGCTTAGGGTAACGGGAGGACGCTAGTTTGTGTCCTCCCGTTACCCTAAGGAGAACTATGGGGAAAAACACTGACCCCATAGTTCTCCTTTAAGGAGGGGGGGGGGGGCATAGATTAGAGGTAAACTCTGGGCAGAAATTTGATAACATTAGTTTTTTTGATGCCTTGTTACATTTAACAAAAATGTTTTTATCGCTTTCATACATCATTATCCAGGCACCGAGTATCCACAACTTGATTCATTGTTTAAAATGCCTCTGCCTAATTTCCTTTCCTTTCTTGTAATATCCCCATGTAGTTGTTTTTGCAGTTAGTGACAACATAATTACATTATTATACACAATTACACTCCTTTAAACGTGAAAAACACAAAAAGCAATACATTCTTATGGGGCTCCTTCACACCTGTGCATTCATATACGCACACAAAAACACAGAACGTGGCAAAAAGTACATGCATGATTTTCTAGGTGATTTCAGCACGTTCTGTCCCCAAAAGTCTGTGGTTATAGCCACAAACGCGTATAAACACGCATCTATCAAAATTTGTGCATTTTTGTGTGCGCGTATGACAGCACGTTTTTTCATGTGAAAAAACGTGCTGAATTAATAATGCTATGTGTGAATGGAGCCTCAGTGTCATGGCCTAATTTGATTGGCAGATCAGGAGTCTTTCTCACCCACCATGAGCCTCCTGATCTGTCCTGCCTGCTCGCTCACATTCACATCGATTGAGAACTACATGTCATGATGGGAATTGTAGTTTGTGTCAGTGTCGCTGCCTGAATGATCACTCCTACAGATGCCCAGCACTAGCTTCAATTCCTGAATTAAATTGATGATGTCATATATTCATTCACTAAAGCAGAGAGGACTTACCACAGAGCCAGTAATTATTAGCTAGGGATGGGATGACATCATCACCCCGACTTCTGTTTCCGTTCAGCAAGCCATCCTTCGATTTGGGTTCTTTCTGTGCAATAATATCCAGAGAAGGCACAGCTACGCAACCAAGTATCATTTAAATTATGACGTCTATTACTGGAATGGACCCCCAATGAATCTATATCAGGGGTAGTGAATTAAAATTCAGGGGGGTCCAGTGGCCAAAATTTTCTTTGAGCCGAGGTCTGAATTGCAGTCCAGGCTGAACAGTCACCCAGTCTGTGTCTGTCCTGCGATGCGCCATTTAAGCTACATTTAACTACATGTGTTTTCCCTGGCACAGTGCTGATGCATCGATCGTAGAGCATCACATTTTTTTTGTTCGAACTTTATTGAAATTTTACAAGTGACATTTCATTAAGTTCTATGGGGAATGCGCAGTGTGACACGGTTGTACCACACCGTGGCTGACTTCACTGGAAAAAAAAGCACAGCATCCATCAGAGTGCCCCCTTACATCAGTTCTCCCCAGAGAGCCCCCTTAGATTAGGTTTCCCCTTCAGAGTGCATGCCTTACATTAGTTGCCACCATCAGAGTGCCCCCTTACATTGGTTATCCCCATCGGAGTGCCTTCTTACATTGGTTGTCCCCATCGGCGTGTCCTCTTATATTAGTTTCCCCCATCGGTGTGCCCCCTTACATTAGTTGCCCCCCATCTGGATGCCCCTAATGATGACCACCCCCTCCCTATATAGAGAATAATACGTCCTATCCCCTGATATAGAGAATAATACCTCCCTGTAGTGTAGCAGTGTACACACACCTCTCAGTATAAAGCTCAGTCAGTGACTCAGGGCCTGTCATAGCCTCATACAGAGAGGAGTGAGGCACACCCAGCCCAGCTCTACATCACCTATTATATGAGAAGGATCGATGACAGCCGATTGTATTAGAGCCAAGTTCTGTGCGGGGGATCTAATTTATTTGCAGTCAAATTTCCAGGAGCAGATTGCGGGGTGCCTACCCACACTACCTGGACTGAGGAAAAGGGGGACCCAATCCACCTGGATCCAGACTTCCACCTGGAGTGCCCCGAGGCACTGGAAGGATCCCATCAGTGCAACAGGAGCCAAGAGGCAGGGTGGGAGGAACTAGGAAGTGGGGATTGGAGGAGCTAGGAAGCGGGGATCAGAGGAGCCAGGAAACGGGGCGGACTTCAGGGAACAAAGCTGGCTGGCTTGAAGGAACAAAGCTGACGTCATTGCTTGCCAGGAATGCTGTCGTCCTAGCAGCCAATGACTCAGGAGGAATGGGGACCTGTGACCTCACACGGTGGTTGATCCTCGCCAGGGCCCAGTCGCACATGTGACCACTGCGAACCTGGTAGTTGCGCCAGTGTTAGCTATTGTTTAGCATCCAGACTTAGCATCCAATTGCCTCTGTCTGACCTGCCCGTCTCTGCTGCCAGAACCCCCACTGCAGGCTGCTGCGTACTTACATAGGAAGACAACCTTCCCCATCATCTGCTGCATAAACACATAGGAGAGCTACCTTCCCCATCATCTGCTGGAGACACAAATAGAAGAAAATCATGATCAGAGTGAAGCCTGGCTGCTGTCTCACCCTCACGGATGACACAGTCACAAGCCTGGTCCTTTGCTTGGAGAGCCCAGCACTCCATTCTGCAACTCAACTGCATTTTTCATTACTGTCAGCTACCAGGAGGTTTTGCTGGCTGAAGTCATCTGTAGCAGAGTTCATTTTGTTTAGTGCACCGGAGTTATCTCAGACATGGCATCCCTTTAGCTGTGTTCGTTCTCTGCACATCCCTGGCAGCCACTGGGAGGAGCAGGCTTCTGATAATAGTACAGCTCTTAGTGTTGCCCTTGGGGTGATTAGGGTACCAGCAGACCCCGTGGGCATGCCTATGATTGGCACATGTCTCTTTTTAGCCATTCTCAAATTGCCCACTGTAGAGTCTGTTATATTCAGGGTGGAATGCCTATGCTGGCCATCGACAGCTTGGGTTTCAGCCAATTCCTGCTTAATCAGCTGAAATTCAGGCTGAACGATAGCCGAGTATGGCTAGCTTTGCTCTGTTTGGGTTACCTTAAAGGAGAACTATGAGATGTAGCTCGCGGTATACTGAGCTTAGGGTAACGGGAGGACGCTAGTTTGTGTCCTCCCGTTACCCTAAGGAGAACTGGGGAAAAACACTGACCCCATAGTTCTCCTTTAATTGCTGACCTTGCTTTAACCACTTGCTGTCCGGAGCAATTTCTTATTATTTGCACACACATTATGTAATCTACATTTTTGGCTAGAAAACAGCTTCAAACCCCAAAACAATTATATATTTTCTGAAAGCAGAGGCCCTGTAGAATGAAAAAAATGCAAGTTGCAATTTTTTATGTTGCACGGTATTTGCACAAATGTTTATCAAACCAGTATTTTTAGGATAAAATACACTAAAATGAAATTAGTGCACAGAAGCATAATATAATACCCAATTTTTTGGTAGACTATAAAAGATGGGGTCACGTCGGGTAAATAGATACCAAACATGTCAAGCCTTAAAATTGTGTTTGCCCGTGAAGCCGCAAAAAACGTAGCCGTATTTTATGGTCTATAAGACGCTCCGGAGGATAGGATGCAGGATAGGATGTGACAGAAATTCTGTCACAGAAGCTGCAGTTAGTGACCGCTGAGACAGGTGGCGCTGTCTCAGTAATCACACAGAGCAGACGAAGAGCGACTGCTCAAGGGGCTCTATGGGTCACGGTCCCCCAGAGGAGCGAGGAACCCGAAAACCACGACGGGAGGCGGACACGATCGCTGCCGCCGCTCGATTTAATACAAGGGATCTAATTAGATCCCTTGTATTAAACGAGCAGCGGCTCCCACTGTATGTTCATCTCTGCTTGTCAGGAGCAGGGCTGAATGTACAAAAAGAAACTACAAGCCCGGCGCCCGAAACTGCATGTCCCGGGCGTCGGGCGATAGGTATTCGCTCCATAAGACTCAGGCACATTTTCCCCCTCCTTTTGGGGGAAAAAAAGTGCGTCTTATGGAGCGAAAAATACGGTAAATACCAAGATTTTCCCATAGGCGACACTTTACAAGCTTTTACCGCTCATCAGTTTAGTGCTAACAGTGATTAATCACTCTAGAATTATTGCTCTCGCTCTGACGTTCGCAGTGATATGTAACATGTGTAGCGCAATTTTCTCTTTTGCATGTAGGCGCACCGACGCGTGTGTGTGTATGTATATGCGTGCATGTGGAGGGCAGGGGACTTTAAAAAAAAATTACATTTAATTATATGTTACTTTATTTATTTTAATGTTTTAAACACTTGGCTAACAAGTGTAGTTTGTTCTGATGCGGGTAAAAAAAATGCTGCATGCACTATTTTTTCTGATCTGAAACGCATGTAAACACATCAAAATCACATGTAAACGCACTTGTCTGCACCTGAAAGCTCAGTTTAAGCTAAAAAGAAAACACATCCAGTGCTCCTTTAGGGCCGGTTCACTTGCTCTCCAGTGTGTTCCAGGACGGTTAGTGGCTGGAATGCACTGGATCGCATAATTAAAGGAGACCTATGAGGTGAGTGATTTTTCCCTCATCCTCATGGTTCTAGCCGACCTGTGACAATGAGACTGTCACATGTCATCTCAGTAGATCGGGAGGTGAGCGAACACATACCGGCGTTCGCTCACTTCTCGATCCTGTCACTGCAGAGAGCTGTGACAGGGGACTGACTGGATTCCCCTCTCCCCTGTCCGATCCTCCAGCGCTGATTGGTGGAACGGACGGGGGAGGGGGCGGGTACAGCTGACTCTACCTCTAAATAGGCATAGCCAGCTGTCACTCACGCAGCAGCGTGGATCCAGACATAATTGTCGGGATCCGTTTCAGCTGCGACGTCTCAGTATACCGCGAGCTGTAGCTCGCGGTATATTGAGCTTTGGGTGGCAGGAGGACGCTAGTTTGTGTCCTCCCGTTACCCTCAAGAGAGCTATGGGGAAAAGCCTTAACCCCATAATTCTCCTTTAGGCCTCCCTGCATTCTGGCCTCCCTCCATTCCGGTCAATGGCAGCGCAGCCACGCCTCCTGCACCGCAGTGCAATCACCTGCACCAGAGCGCGTGGCACAATTGCAAATTAAATTGCATGCCCCCCACCATTTTTATTATTTATTATGGTATTTAGGATTTTTTTATGGTGTGGGGCTCAATTTTCCACAATCTGCAGCCTTCTCGGACTTGATAACTTGCCTAGAAAAGTGTAAAGAAAGATTAATATAAAAATAAGTACAAGAAAATGTCTTTTCTATTGCTGAGATTTTTTTGACCAATGGGGAGTGTTAAGGGCTAATTTACACTTATGCATTATATGCGTCACCACACAGGTCTATGTGTGGTGCATTGTTGTGCCATTTATTGTTAAAAAGGCTTTCCAACACACTGTACAGTGACTGCCAACACATGATACATGGCAGTGCACCACAGCTCATATGCATTAATAATAAATAGTCTGCCTTAACACAACGTATGTCGCAATGCATGTTAATGCACCACATCAGATCTTGGAAATCTTAATGGGCCCTAAGTGATTATCTGTCTAATTTGTCACTATAGCCAATCTTTTCCATAAATACGTTAAAAGTTCCTATAAAAAACACTGTGCCAGACAGTAGAACTGTGATGCCCAACCTTCGGCCCTTCGACACCTATTGTGCGGTCCTTGGGGCTCCTCCAAACAGTAGCTTGTGTTTTCCTTACCTAGGTGCTTGGCCATGCCAGTGAAAGCGAAGGAAACATATTTTTTAGACTAGCTTCTAGTACATAAATGGTTTGGTTTATTCCATTAACTCTTCTTTTTTCTGCACTGTCCATTCTGTATCTTTTTTTATGTTTTTTTTTTTAATGTGGCACAAGTAATTTTTTAAATCGGCCAACTAATCGATTTTGAAAATAATCGTTAGCTGCAGCTCTAATATTTTGTATTGATTTTATCATGCAATAACAAAAACAAGAACAATAAGCATGTACACTCAAACACACTCGAACAAGGTCCGGGGGCACGACACATTAAACATAAAATGAAAAACCTTGATGCTGGTTAGAACGGTGCTCGGAAGATAAATGCTGAACGGGCCGGGCAAAACGGACTACGCCCAAAGAAGTACATGTACTTCTTAGGGGCGTTTTGGTCTCGCGTTTCCATTGGGATACAGCCAAGTAGCCCTCGGAAGCGCGGGTTTTTACCGCGAATCGCGAAACGCACGACAAACGCGCATATTCAATACACCTAGGTGTGAACCCAGCCTAAGTGTATTTATTAGTTATAAACATTATTCCCTGGAGAAACCCTTTCAATTCCTACCCAACCTTTAAGAGTCATAATTAACAATTTGTTGCTTTTTATTTTTTTTACATTACATTTGTTTCTTTTTTTTTAAAGCTGAATGCTACCTTTAAGGCCCCATTCACACTTGGCGATTCGCAAATCGCGCGTCTGTTTGCATTTTGTCCGATATCGCGCAAATGCTTGCATTGAGCAAGCTTGAATCGCGGCTAAATCCGCTCCAAAAAGGGTCCTGCAGCAGGACCCTTTGCCCCATTGAGAAGCATTGAAGAGCGATATCGCGCAGGAAATTGCCGCGATATCGCGGGAATTACCGCGCGATAAATCGCTAAGTGTGAACGGGGCCTAAAATAAAAAAAAAGTTAACTATCATCTTCAATAATAAAAAATGCCACATTTGATGCAGTAGCTGTGCGTTGGTGCTTGGGGGTGGGGTTAAGGCCTTGTTCACACCAAATGCGGTCCGTTCCAGAGCGGTAGCTGCTGGAACGCACCACGATCCCTCACAAATCTTCCCCCTGCGTTCTGGGGCGGGAGAGAGTGTGGCGGTGTATTGAATTCAATGGCACCACTTCCATGCCCCGCCGCCCGCAGTGCGATCGGACGCGTGGAAAAACTTTGCCTGCGTTCCGTTCCACTGCAAATGCAAAAAATAGAGCAAGCTCACGTGATTGAGTCTCTACTGAAAAAATCAGATCAGTAAGACAGCAAGGCAGCTAGCAAGTTCAGATCAGCAGTGGGAACTAGGGATGCACTGATACCATTCTTTCAAGACCGAGTACGAGCACCGATACTTTTCCTTAAGTACTCGCCAATACCAATACTTTTTTTTAGTGTCACGTGACAGTTTTTCTAAAACAATACAGACTAATGATTTTAGGACAGTGGTGGATCGCCGGGGCCCAGTTGCAGCTGTGAGTGCTGCGACCCTGGTAGTTCTGCCACTGACTCCAAGCTGTAGAGGGACTACAAATATCGGCAAAACATTATACAGCAATGCAGAATACCACCAGCTATAAAGGACTACAAATCCCAGCACATACATTATACAGCAATGCAGAATAAAATTAAGCTACATACTCTGTGTTGCTAACCAGAGCTGTGCGGCATCTCAGGAGGCTGTACAGGGTCTGACCTGGACTGTTACGGGGTCTCAGAAGGCTTCTGGAGGGTGGTTACTTTTGTTCCCCATGGTCCCTGTGTGTTGTAGAGTAGCCACCCTCCAAGCTCACTCCCGTGATGGACTACAATCTCAATACAAATTAGTAAACTAAACCTGACATTGTAATCCACTGTAAACTTGGAGGGTGGCTACTTTATAACACACACAGGGACAATGGGGAACAAAACTAATCACCCTCCAGAAGGAAGGGCAGTGTCAGCACCAATTCAGAGATGATTTGAGGATCTACAGCTGAGTGGTGTACAAAAAAAGGTAAATTTTTGTTAACAGTTAAGGTACATGAATGCATTTTTAAGATTTAACTCCTGAGTTTATTGTCACTTTAATTTAATCTCTCAGTGTAGTCAGTGTAAAATATATTGACAGTGTGCATGTCCCCAATATCTCTAATATGCTGTGGGGGGAATTTATCAACACTGGAGCAGACAAAATCTGGAGCAGTTGCCTACGGCACCTAATCAGCTTCTCTCTTCAGTTTGTTCAGTTAAGCTTTGAAAATAAAAGGTGGCTGCTGATTGGTTGCCATGCGCAACTGCTCCACATTTTGTCTGCTCCAATTTTGATAAATACCCCTTTGTGTATTTAAAATATATAGCCACAACAGTCATACTGGCCTTAAAAATATACCGCCCTGCAGTGGCAAAGATAAGCTTTTGAATTTAAGCATAATCAGTAGGTTCATCTACATATCTTCATGTTCACTGTTTATATACAAGGCTACATTAAAGTTCACCTTTATAAGGATGTGTTCTTGTGTGTATCTTTAAGTGTGTGAGCATCAGCGTTTGTAGCTGCGAACAGCAGTGAAGGAAATGACAGTATTGCTCTGTCAGCTACAGTCTGTGTCTCAAACAGTAGGGAGTGTTCTGTTCTGGCTGCAATACTGCAATGCAGAAGAAGCTTGCAGCTGAGATGGGAGGTGTATTCATGCATCCAAATAGAACCATGGACTACGCACAGGGCCTTTTAACAAAATGACATGATAGTAAAGGTGGACAAATAAGCTATCAGCTTACATCAACATTTATAGCAACACGAGTTCCAATTTACTACACATTTCTCAGAAATGCCTGTATATTAGTGTGTGTATATACTGTGTATGTATGTATGTATGTATGTGTATGTGTGTGTATATATATATATAT
>NW_017306951.1:532207-533346 GCF_000935625.1 Nanorana parkeri | reverse complement strand
TATATATATATAATGTGAAGTAAAATATTTTATCATAAGCCAGAGCTCATGCAGTTAGAAGCTGTAATAATAATATTGTTGATGGACCGATATATCATCAACATCTTCCGTAGTGCAGTACAATGTAATGAAAATGTTTTAGTGCGATGCACTACTTGCTCTCTGGTAAAGGGAGAAAAGAAAAATCACCTTAACCACATGGGGCTTATCTTGGTCAGTTATTTTATTTATTGCAGGTATTTATACACTGAGTGGCCAGATTATTATGACCACCTGACGTTTGTAGGCAAATTAGCTATAATTTTGCGCTGAAGTTGCTAGAGGGCCAGACCATTATAAATAGGGAAGCAGGTTGTTTACCATGACAGTAGAAGTGATTTTTTTTGAAGATATGGGTAAACAACGCGATTTAACAGCCTTTGAACGTGGGATGATTGTTGGTGCTCAAGCCATGGAGCGAGTATCAGCAAAACAGCAGAATTCGTTAAATGTTCAAGAGCAGCTGTTGTTAAAGTGTTTAAAGACTGGACTGTCAGCCGAAAATCTGGGTCTGAATGTGCGAATTGTGGCCGTCAGCGACTAGTCAATGTTAGGGCAGAACGGAGAGTGGCAAGACTGGTACAAGACAACAGAAGGGCAACAGTGCAGTGTCAGATTCCTCGCATCACCTTTCAACATCTCGTGGAGTAAGGAGGCGGCCAAACGATTTCTACATACTTGCACATTTATATCAGTCCCTACCCCCAAGAAGCTTACAACCTAAGTTCCCTATCTCACATGCATACATACAGGAACAATTTCGAGTGTATTAACCTTCCAGCTTGTCTTTGGAGGTGGGAGGAAACCAGAGTTAACCAGAGGAAACCCATGCAAGCAGAGGGAGAACATGCACACTAGCTTATTGCAGATAGTGTCCTGACCAGGATTTGAACCAGGGAATTTGAGTGATGCAAGGCAGAATGCTTAACACAATGCCACTGTGCTGCCCTGTCTATTAACCAGTTGACATCCGCGGTGTTAAACCCCCTTCCCATCCAGGCCATTTTTCAGTATTCAGCGCTGAGGTACTTTAACTGACATTTATTCCGTCATGCAGCGCTGTACTGAAATGAATTTTATACCCTTTTATACCCTTGGAT
>NW_017306951.1:512426-532189 GCF_000935625.1 Nanorana parkeri | reverse complement strand
GCGTGCCCGCTAGGGGGCGCGCGCGAGCAGAAAAAAATTGCCGTCTGGAGACGGCAACCCGCAGATGCTGCAGTGCCGTCCGTCCGTTTTTTTACTACGGGCGGACGGCAAGAGGTTAATAATCTAGTGATCTCCTAAATCAGTTAGAGAGATTTTTGTATAATTAATCTGATAAATAGCCTTCTCGATACTGATTGGCTGGGAAACCAACTTTCTAGCCAATCAGCATGGAGCCGGCTTTCCGGCCAATCAGGAAGCTGGGAGGCAGGTCATTACTTACTTACATTACTTCCTTATTGGCCGAGAAGCCAGTTTCCCGTCCCAATCACAATCAAACCGGCCAAACCACATGGAGCCGGCTTCCCAGGTAATCAGGAAGCTGAGCGGCATGTCATTACATGCTCTGTATCGGCGAGTACCGAAAGCAAAATATCGGTACTCGTACTCAATACCAAAAAAACTGTATCAATTAATTCCTAGCTAGGATACAGGGCACTGGACAAGGGAAGCCAGGAGAAGGGGCACACACTTTCCAAAACCTGCATACTGTATATAGAACAGTTCAGAGAATTACACCCTCAGTAATTTCCCAGGTACAGCTCATGCCTTAATAAGTTAGGAAATATGTGGTTTACATAAAATGAAGAGAGGTGAATCTAAATAGCTTAAAGCCTTTTTCCATCTTTGTGGAGGTATTTAACCCCTTCATGACTGAGCTTGTTTTTAGTTTCTGTTCCTAAATGACTGACACACTTTTGACATTTTTGCTGTGTGATTCTTCCACGTCAGTAATATACTTTCTTACAAAGTGCACCCACACATATTATATATTGTTTTTTAGAGGACAGATAGGGCTACATATTTATATCACATATGTGCGTCTAACGCCTCACTTAGGACAAATAAAATATAAAAAAAGAGGAAAAAACCGTTAAAAAAACCCACTTTTTTCCCAGTTTTGATTTGTAGTATTTTTTTTACAAAACCAGCACAGCTAAAAAAATGCAATAAATACATTCATTTATTTGTCCCTTATTTTATTTTATTTTTTACACATTTTTTTATTTTTTTTACACTTTTCACTTTTTTTTTAAACTTAAAAATGTTATTTTATTTATTTAATTATATCAAGCAGATTTTGTGAATTAATCTCACTGTTACTGCATGATAAATTAATACATTTTTGGTTATTATCAGGCTGCTTCAAACTTCAGAACAGCCGATAATAAGTTAGTGACACTGATCCTGCAGCAGTTCAGGATTCAGCTGTTACTAAATGTTTTCTGATTGTTGCAACAACGATCAGCAAACAAACATTCTTCTTCCAGGAATAGATACATTGTAGGAATAGACACATTTTGTATCTATTCATGAAAGAAAAAAAAAAAACCCAGTATAGCTTGAGAGAGATATCTCTCGATCTATACGAGCTGTCAGAATGCCGGCAAAAGCCGGCATCTGTGTCCGCTTTGCTTTGACTCTCAGACACCCGATATTAAGGTATCGGGTGTCTGAAAAAGGTTAACCCTTTCATTAATGAATGCCTCTGTAGTAAGGGCATCCATTAATGAATGTTAAAAGCTGATTCTCAGCGATTAACAGCCCTCTAAAGCAGCAAATAACTCGTCACGTACAGTGTACGTGACAAGTCATTTGGTCCCTTTGTGGCTGGACGTACAGTGTACGTCTCCCGTCACGAAGGGGTTAAAAAAAAATATGCCAGCAATGAACACCAAGTGTACATGAAGCAAGCATATGCAGGTGCTTGTATATGAACACAGAAATGTACGTTTTTTGTTAGCTTTTCTCTTCATATTCTCATGGAAATGGCTACCTCAGTGTTTTGCAAGCAATCTCTGTGTATTACAACTGAGCTCTCTCTAAGCTCTCCACCTCACATTAATTTGTATTCATAGTGCCCCCCCCCCCCAAACAGTGTATTGTGTGCAAAGGCAAAGCTGGTGTTTAGTGATCGTGTTACACAGAATCACATAGGAAAGGGGGGGCAGCTGTTTACAGCCGGCTGTACAATGCGACCCCGTTGTCAGACTTCACGTGGAGAAAATGAAAAGCCTGCAATGTGAATAGGGATGCACCAATACCATTTTTTTAAGACCAAGTACAAGTACTTTGCCTCAGTTACCGATAAAGGGACATGTGACTTTTCTAAAACAATACAGACTAATGATTTTAGGGCAGTTTCTTTATAAGTATGAAGAACTGTAACTCAATCCATGATTATAATTGTCCTGATACAAAAAATTATTTTAACCAAAACCATATATAACCATGCTAAGAAGTGCTTTTCATTGGTCGGTGCAATTCAAAGAGCAGGGCTGCATCGGATGACAGTATGGGTTACAGATAGTACAGTGCAGGCAGAGGGGAAGGATCGTTCGCCAAAGGGTAAGTATAGTGGGGGGGGGAGTTGGCCAGATTTAAGCGGTTATTACTTGGGAAAGTGAACTTACACTTTAATGTGATTGTGTGTGTTAGAGAGCGCTGCTGCCCCACAACCACAATATGGCACACAGTGGAATGAGGGCAGCACGCAGCGCGCGCACACACACACTACGCATGCATTTATTCCCACACAGATGGGGGGCGGTTTGGTTTTTATTTTAATTTTAATTTATTTTATTATTTTTTATTTTTTTACCTTTTGTATCACTTTCAAATTTTTATTATTTTGTTGTTTTTTTACCTTTTTATCACTAGGAGCCTGCCTTCCAGTGCAGAAAATCCAGCACAGTGCAGAAAATCCAACACATTGTGCTCTATCTTATGTACAGCTCAGGTTGTGACAGCTGACACAGGAAGTGCTGTGAATACAGTGCTCCTGTGTCACTGATCACAGAGCAGAGAATGGACGTTCTCCGCTCTGCCCCACGCCACACCACTTTGCCGTGGTCCTAGGTCCCTCAGAAGAGCCCGAAAACCATGGCGGAGAAGGGGCGGCTGGGGGATGGACCTTCCAGGGGGGGATCGACGTTGGACGGAGGGGCTGGCTGGGGGCTGATCGAGCGTGCTCTACGTATCGGGGCATTTCCACGAGTACAAGTACTTGTGAGAATTGCCTATATTGGCACTGACACTAGTATCGGTATCTGTGCATCCATAAATGTGAGTAATGATAATGTGCACATGTACAGTATCACTGCACCTCTACATTACCTCAATAAATGCTAATCACTTACAAAGCTGGAAATGGACTTTAAGGCCTCATTCACATGGGCATAAAAGGATCGCACGTGCAGAACATGTATATATGAGCATCTGGCCCATATGCGTTCCTTCAACGAAAAAAACCTGGCCGTATATGCAGTTGTGTGTATGGGGCCGTGTATTTGCATGTACAGATGAGCACAAAAAATAAGCACATCGCACATCTGTACGCAGCATTTTTTACACCCGTGTGAATGAGCCCAAGATTTCCAAATATCTATGCAGGCTTCCATGCACATTGTCACACATTAGCTGGCACTTCTTAATGTGTTTATCATTCACAGAATAATGATAATGGTAACTGTCTGGGATGTATAATAGAGACAATCAGTACCCAGAGAAGAGTGTTATATTATATTACAGTATGTGGAGAGCAGAAATATAGAGAACTGTGGAAAATGGAATAGCATTGTCTAGAACTGACTTGTAATTCTGAGCACAAAATAAGGGGCTGGGGCAAAAGTATAACAATAGTTATGAAAAATAAAATATATAAACATTTCTTCAAGGTTTTATTATGATTACTACATTTTAAATTGAGAAAACAGCCAAAATGCATCACAGTGTGAAAAAAAATCTTACATAAATTACAGTGCATATTGGTGGGGGCAACACAAAAATCACATCTGTTACACCCAATAGTTAAAGCAAATTCACCTTTTACTGGTGTTAACCAGTGCAATCTCATTAAAGGATACATATGTAGAAGAAAACCATGATATTAAAAAAAATTCAAGGACTAAGCAGTAAAGATATATTTTTTATTTAATAGGTAAATATGAGAAAAGGGACATCTCAAGGAGACTTACATTAAATGGTTTTTACTCACTCCTTTTATTGGCTCCCTGAGTCAGGAACAAACAAAGAAAAAAAAAATCAATGTCCTGTTTTCCCAATGAAAAGATAACCCCCCCACCGTAGCACATTGACAGCAGTTTATCCAATTTCCTCTCTTGCAAACCAGCTCAATTGCCATCTGGGGTTACTGAAAGGTAAAATATTTTTTTTTTTAAACAGCAGTTGCTTTAAATTTATGTAGTAAATGTTTTGATGTTGTGACCAAAAACATTTCCTTATTAGCATGTCACTTGAATTTTTATGTTCAGAATGATTTCATTATGAAAGCAGAATGTTTTGTGTGAGATAGGCAGAGGAACATTTTCATTGACTAAAATTTCATAAGTGGGATGAGTTAGTAGTTAAGACTTGTAGGAAGGAAATGCCAACTTATGCCCTTCCACATTATCCTCCCTTTCATGTTAATATGTTCTTATTTTTTCTGGCTGCAGAGAATCTGATTCACTTCAGAAATTTTCATCTGCCAGTTGGATGGACAGAAGGTCTTATCACAACGTGCTATCCTTTGCATGTTAAAGAGAGGGGCTACAGAAATATTTGGTGACTGATAAATTGCCCTCACCTTGCAATCAGCAGGTTAGACAAAATCAGCAATGATTCGCATGGCATGTTAAATAATTGCATTTGGTAGAGCACATAAGGTACATAAGCCGTGACTGCACATACACCGATCAGCCATAATCTTATGACCACTGAGAGGTAAAGTGAATAACATTGATTATCTTGTTACAATGGATCCTGGAAGTGGGTGGGATATTAGGCAGCAAGTGAACATTTTGTCCCTGAAGTTGATGTGTTGGAAGCAGAAAAAATGGGGAGGCATAAGGATTTGAGCGACTTTGACCATGGCCAAATTGTGATGGCTAGACAACTGGGTCAGGGCAACTCCAAAACTGCAGCTCTTGTGGAATGTTCCCTGTCTGCAGTGGTCAGGATCTACCAAAAGTAGTCCAAGGCAGGAAAACCGGTGAACCAGTGACCGGGTCATGGGATGCCAAGATTCGTTGATGCATGTTGGGAGCAAAGTCTGGCCAGTGTAGTCTGATCCATTAGAAGAGCAACTGTAGCTCAAATTGCTTAAAAAGTTAATGTTGGTTCCTATAGAAAGGTGTCTGAACACACAGTGCATCCAAGTTTGTTGCATATGGAGTTGCATAGCTGCAGACCAGTCATGGTGCCCATGCTGACCAGTGTGCAGCACCAAAAACACCTACAATAAGCACATGAGCATCAGAACAGGACCACAGAAGAATGGAAGATGGTGGCCTGGTCTGATGAATGACGTTTTCTTTTACATCATGTGGATGGCCGAGTGCATGCGTGTCACTTACCTGGGGAAGAGATGGCAGCAGGATGTACCATGATGCTTTAAGCAATGTTCTGTTGGGAAACATTGGGTCCTGCTAATTACTATATGTGGATGTTGTTTTGACATGTGCCACCAACCTTAACATTGTTGCTGACAAAGTACACCCCTTCATGGACACAGTATTCCCTGATGGCAAGGGCTTCTTTTAGCAGGATAATGTGCTCTGCCACACTGCAAAAATAGTTGGAAGAATAGTTTGAGGAACACAACAATGAGTTTGAAGTGCTGACGTGGCCTCCAAATTCTTCAGGTCTCAATCCAATTGAGCATCTGTGGGATGTGCTGGAAAAACAAATCCAATTCATTGAGGCCCCACCTCACAACTAACAGGACTTAAAAGGATCTGCTACTGTTTTCTGTAATTAATATCACACATTTTCAATCTTGTGATCAGTCGGCCTATTTAAATGCAGAAACGTAGTCACTCTGCTGTTTGGTATTATCATGTGCACCGCACTGAACATGGAGCAGAGAAAGCAACAGAGAGAGATCAGAAGGGAAATTATAAAGAATTATAGACCAGCACTTCAAAGGTAAATCCTATAAGACCATCTCCAAGCAGCTTGGTGTTTCTGTCACTAGAGATGCACATATTATTAAGATGTTTAAGGTGTAGCCAACCTGCCTTGGACATGGCCACAAGAAGAAAACCAATCCCAGAATGAATAGAAGGAGATTTGTAGTCCTCTATAGCCAGTGCCATTTGCTATTGCTGTATAACGTATCACTGGGATTTATAGCCCTCTCTAGCTGATGGTATTCTTCTGCATTGCTATGTAATACATTCTGGGATTTGTAGTCCTCTCTAGCTGCTGGTATTCTGCATTGCTGTATAATGTATTGCTGAGATTTGTAGTGCACTATAGCTGGTGGTATTCTGCATTGCTGTATAATGTATTACTGAGATTTGTAGTCCCTCTACAGCTTGGAGTCAATTGCAGAACTACCAGGGATGCAGCGTTTGCAGCTGGGATTGGGCCTTGCTGCTCCACAAATGTCCTAAAATCATTAGTCTGTATTGTCTTAGAAAAACTGTCACATGACACTAAAAAAGGTATCAGTAATTGCTATCAGCGAGTACTTGAGGAAAAGTATCGGTACTTGTTCTAGTGCCTCTAGTGCGCATGGTCCTGCATCAAGGAAGAGGTTGATATCATCTCTATATAATGTGATCCTGTCTTCCAGGCTACCTAGCATTAGTCCCCTAATTTAGCTAGTATTCTGAATGGCAATAGCAGTAGTTTCACTCATTAGGGAAACTATGCCTGGTGATAAGGGGCTGTGCTGCCGTGTTCCCCTTTGTATTTGAAATACCAGAGTGATGGACCCGTCTGTTGTTTTGAACTGATAGTGCAGTTAAAATAAGAGGCAGGATATGCTGTTGGCTACAGTGTCAGGTAAACCACGTAGTACAATGTAGGCAAACTTCGACCCTCCAGCTGTGGTGAAACTACAAAGCCCATCCTGGATCTGCCTCTGGGAGTCATGCCTGTGGCTGTCAGAGTCTTGCAATGCCTAATGAGATTTGTATTTTCACCACAGCTGGAGAGCCTGTGTTTTCCTACCCCTGCTCTAGGAGTATGAATTCTTAGTAAACAGAAGCAGCTTATTAATTATGTATATTTATTATCCCTAGGCGGTCATTGCCTAGAAATATGTACAAAAGTAAACATTCCTCCCCAAAAAAACTAAATAAACTTTTGCGTTTGTCCTGCTGGTTGGAGCACATCAAAGTTCCAGCAAATCCTCCTTGTTCAGAACTATCTCCATATGGATTACAATAATCTTTTTTTTTTTCATAGAGGTAAGGATGTGGGGTGGACTCTAACCATTTAGCTAATCCATTTTGGGGGTGCTACCTCCCCTGATGTGAGGAATGTTCTTGCCTCCTGAAGTTCCTGTAGGTTATATAGACTAACCAGTTCTGATGGCTTAGTCAGGATTAGGATGACATCAACGCATTATTCCAGTTGCAGCAAGTTCAAAGACTGCCGGACAGTCACCCAGGGGTGTATCTACTGCAAGGCAAACTAGGCATTTGCCTAGGGTGGCATTTTCCAGGGGGCGGCAGAGAATGCCGCCCAAAACCAATGAGGTGGAGAGGGCCGGACTTACCATTTAGCATACTGGGTACTTGCTCGGTGGGCCGAGACTGGGTGGCACAGAATCAGGCAGTGGCGGCTGCCCAATGAGGCAAACTAGGCGGCCGCAGGGCCTTAAAATCGGCTGCCTAATTAGAGAGCTGCGGAGGGGAGGGCCCAGTGAGATGCGGTCTGGCTGGCTTTGTACAGGTGGTGGAGGAGAAGCAGCCGGTGGATCGGGGCTGGCTATGGCATGTGATCTGATGGTGGGATGACCCAGAAGCAGGCTGGGGGACTGCAATGTATCCTGTTGGTACTGATGGCACTTCCGGCTGCAGGTAAGAGGAGCAGCACATGTATCAGGGAAAGGGACCCTGCACAGCCCACCATAGACCCCACACAGTCCACCACAAACCCCCCTGCACAGCTCTCCTGAGACCCCATGTGTGCTGTATCCAGTGACTGACAGGTTACGCAAAATGTCCTAAACAGGATGGGGTGGGGCAAATTTATACTGAGGGGGGTGCCCGAGTTTAGTCTTGCCTAGGGCAGCACAAAACCAAAATACACCACTGCAGTCACCCTTTCTGAAGAATTCATTTGAGGGCTTGTTTCTTATGTGAAATGCTCAAAAAAAATAGACCTTCTCACACGATATTGTACTCGATTTCTCACCTCACTCTTCAAATTTCTCTGCAGATACCGGCAGGGACAATCCAGGTCCCAGCCATAATTGACTCTGGTGCCTGTAGCTGTTTTGTCGATCAGCAATTCGTCCGGACTCACAGAATACCCGTACGCATCAAGACACGTCCACTCATCATCCATCTGGCCGATGGCTCCACGCCAACCTCTGGCCCCATCATACATGAGACCACCCTTCTTCAGACCATCACAGACTCGGGTCATCTGGAATACCTTCGACTGGACGTCATTTCATCCCCCATATTCCCAGTCATCTTGGGACTACCTTGGTTGCAAAGACATGAACCGTCAATTAACTGGTCGGCTGGGACGCTCTCTTTTGGCTCTAGCTACTGTCTTCAGCATTGCTTCCCTCAAGGGGCTTGTTTGACATTGCAACCCCAAGTCACCGAGGTTACCCCACTCATCCCGGAGGCCTATAGTGACTTCCTAGATGTCTTTGATGTCTTTCTCCCAGGAAACAAGGTGCAAGGGAAGCCTCCTCTCACATCCGGTCTCCCAGAAGGTACGTAACACCTATACTCCTTCCTAATGAAGTGTGAAACTCGTCGAAGTCAGCACCACTCCAGTATACTGTATAACACATCATCACCTATATATTTGTTGGATTCTGATAAGATTGTATTTATGCTTTATATCTTGTCTTTGCTGTTTCTTCTCATGGAGTGGTAATGGAGAGGTGACCAACAGTAGAGGTTGTTAGATTGGACAGCGTTTTAATCCTATGGGTTTTATATCCAGATGATTTCATGGAATTTGTGAATAAAGCTGTTACATTTTAAAAACTTTTTCTGGCTGTGCCATTTGGCACCTTGAAAGACCCTACAAGAATTTTTGGTGGTGTTTTGAATAAATAATTAGGGGTTGGTGGCAGTATATTCAGAAGCACTGTATGCAAACCTTTTGTTCATTAAGAACTTTGTGGTTTTCTTAATTTTTCCCCCCGTTTGTAGTAGAACTGGGAAGTTCGGATCTTTGAAATGAATCGGTTCATTTTGATCATTCAAAAGAACTGATTCATGAATCGGATCATCGGTTCACTTGCTGAGTGAAGTTCACAAGTGAACCGAAGCTCAGGAGCTGTCTGAACCCTCATAAAAGATCCGAATCAGAAGACTGTTTCATAGAAGGGGGGCAGCTCCTGGGGATCGTTCCCGTGATCAGTTCCTTGGCTCAGAGATCTCACAAGTTTGAGATCTCGGTTTGGTTTTATGTCAGACAAGCCATTCTATCACATCAGCCAAAGTCTTCACTTCTGGTTCATTGAAATAAATAGCACTGCAATGCACCTGCAGCAGCAGAATTTGTCAGGCTGAAACAGAAAATGACTTTTTCCCAAGCTATGTATTTTTAATAATTGCATTGTAAGGACATGGCGCTTGAATAGCTCCAGCCAGGGAATGACAGCTGCTGGTGGCAGATTCCGAAGACGACAACCGAATGTAAATACAGCAGGTATTGGGCTGGTGCAATAGCCAGCCTGCTATTGGCTATTTCACTGTTTGATGAATGTGATGCAGACAGTCCAGACATTAAAAGGTTTAGTTGAAATCTGAAACTTTAGAAGCCACAACTAATCGATAAATCGATTATAATCGATAATGATAATCGTTGGCAACAATTCTCATCATCGATTAGTTGATTTTCGATTAGTTACCGCCGCTCTGCTCCTCCGTTCTCCTCCCTGCTGGCGGTGGCTGCAGCGGTCTGTTACCCTTTCAATCCCTGCTGCTCTCCCCGCCTGTATCGGCAGAGCCAGCAGGGACACAGACCACTGCAGCCAGCACCAGTGGGCAGAAGAGACTGCCTCAGCTGCTACTCCGTTCCTCTACTGCCTGACCCGTTCCTCCTCCTCTGTCTGCCACGTTCTTCCTTCTCTGCCCGCCCTGTTCCTCCTCCGCTGACCGCCCCATTCCTCCTTCTCTGCTCCTTCATGCCCCCTCTTCTGCCGGTGTTCTATCAATCCCTTGGACTCGAGTCTGAGGGATTGATAGAACACCGGCGTCATGTCTCCCATGGAAACAATAGCCAGCCTGCTATTAAATATTTTAAATTGCACGCACATATAAAGGAAACACAAGTCAGGGACACCTACATAGAAAAATGATGATTGCGCTACACATGTCAGGTATCGACGTGTATTTTATTTTAGATTAAGGATGGTATTTTGTTAAATCTGATTAATAAAAAAAAAAATCTGCTAACTAATCGATTATGAAAATAATTGTTGGTTGCAGCCCTACCCTGGAGTATCTGGGTCTCATCCTAGACACAGCTCAAGCCAGAGTTTTTATTCTGCCACAAAAAAACACTCTCAGACTCTGAGAGTTGTGGACATGATGCTAACATCCTTCAAGGCAGTGCCATTTACTCACTTCTACTTGGGACCTGTTTCATATGTCGAAGTGCCCAGATGTGGACCTTCTGGCCTTCAGGTTTAACACCAAACTGTGCAGGCTTGCCTCCAGATGCAGAGATCTTCTAATGGAAGTAGTGGATTTTCTCATGACTCTGTGGAATCAGTACAGCCTGATATACACCTTTTTCTTCTCTGAAATTATTTCCTTGTTTGCAGGATTGAGATGTAGGGGATTCTGGTAATCCTCATAGCTCTGAACTGACCCAGGTGGATTTGGTACTCTGACCTGATCAAAATTCTAACAGGCACCCTGTGGGCTCGACTTAATCAATCTCAAAGACCGGTTTACTAACCTAAACGGTCGGTTGATCTTACAGAAGGACAAGGTGGTATTAAGAATAAGAGACTCCTTAGGAAGGAAGGAGGCTCTAGGCCTCAATATCACCTGGCTCTTGTGTAGGAGCAAACAGGACGAGGCTGCTGGTTTCCACCTTTTATATCAGCCAGGACATTTGTTTTTTTGCCTCTGTGTCCTGCTCCAGTACATCAGAATGAAATTTCTCTTTACCGTCCCTTCCCCTCCCTTCCGTTCACTTTACCTGGATGTAGTTTGTGCTGTTCTTTTGTCATTTCTGATGATCCCAGTAAGGGGTAACAGGCTTCTTGTTCCACCATTTCTCTGTGGCTCTGACAAATCATTGTTCAAGCATATAGTCAACTAAAGGACAACTAAACCCTCGCGTTTTTTGCATATATCTACTGCTAGCAAGCAGTAGATATATGCAAAAACATTTTTTTTTAAAGTTAACAAAAAGGTTAAAACTTACCTGTGTCTCCGCCACGCGCTCCCATCTGAAGATCTGAGGATTCTTGGGCGACCGCAAAGGATCATGGGGCTGGCGCATGCGCAGTAGAGATCTTCGGCTAGGAAAATAGGAGAGACACAGTGTAAGCCAATGCAGGTAGCCCTGCAGTGTGCACCCGCACAGACTCCTTGGGACAGGAAGAGACATAAGTCTACGGTGGATCAGAGACCGGCACCAGCGCTGGAGGGACTTCTGAAAACTACTGGAAAGAAGAAGATGATCAGATCATGAGGCATCATTTAAGGCAAGTCCCTAAGGCAGCATTGGGGGGGGGATTTTTTTACTTTAAGTTCAAGGTTCCACACGAATCTTGTGTTCCCTAATGAATTAGCAAAAAAGCAGGAGTTTAGTACTTAACATAAAATCAATTTCTTGGGGTTCATTAATGAAGAACTCCAGGAAAATGTTTTATTAACCTTTGCAGTGGGGCTATCCCTGCCTAGCAAGGGTTAAATACTAGTTTTGGTCTAGGAAGGAAAATAAACATTTATACTCACTTGATCCTAGGAGTTGGCTTGCTGTTATACTGGTCCCTGGAACCTCTCTCCTCCTCTGCTGCAGAGGTCTAAGGTCTTTGTGTCATCACGTTCTGTACACACAGTTTATAGGACGTGTGGACGCCGAGGGACATGCCATCCTATACACTGCTGCAGCGGAGGAGGAGACAGGCTTGAGGGAGCACTGTGAGAGCTGACCAGCTCCGAGGATGGGTGAGTATGACTTAGTTATTTTCCTTCCTAGACCAAAACGAGCACCTAACCCTTGCAGTGTGGGGGAAGCCGCACTGCAAGGGTTAATAAAGAAAATTCCCCAGAGTTCTGTTTTTAGGACAACCCTTTGTGTTTGTGATCTATTCCTAATATTGCTTTCCTACAAAAACTGAAACATGGAGTGGAAGGGGTTATACCTGGCTGACCAATGGCTTTTTGGTTTGCCACTTTCAAATTCCTGCAGAAGGCAGCAGTATAACCCAATTGTCTTTCACTGTCCTATGTCTCTTAATTCTCAAAGGCTCCTAAGAACACCAAGAAACATATTTTACAGTAAGTACAAAAAGTTTGTTGGATTTATTAACACTGTATAACAAATTATAAACAATGCAAGAAAACGAAACAATTTCTATTTTAAAAAGTTTTTATAGTCTTTTTGAATGATTTATTTATTTAGTGTTTTAATTCTCTTTTCTGTGTTTGATACTTTTTAGATCTTAGTCACCCAGTAGGATGAATTTTATGGCTTCATGAGCATTTCCACTGGATTAAAACTGTTGAACTAAGTCTTCTTACTAGCGTTGGAGAAAATACTTGTGGACTATTGTTTTAAAAGAAACACACAAAACAAAGGTAAGTACATGTGAGTATGTTTATTACTGCCCAGTTAATTGGTGGTTTAATATACAGCTGTAAATTATTAGCTTGCATTCAAACTGCGGTCCTGTAATGTGTTTATATTAGCATCTACTAGTGAGCATGTCCAAAAGCTTAAATTGCTATACCTAGCGGAAATGATTTTATCCTTATGTAATTTCCTATGCCTAATCATTACATTCATCCAGTGGCGTCACAAGGAGGGTGCGGGGGGTGCAGAGGAGGAGGTGACCCGGTGGCATACCTCATCCCGCCGGGTGAACGTCCCCTCCTCTCTCTGCTGGCGTTCATCACCAAGATGGCCGCCGTCAATCAGATGGCCGGTCATGCGTGATGACGACACTGCGGGGTGTCACATGGTCTTGAGACCGGGTAACACCCGGCTGCGGGACACCCCTGCATTCATCTTAGTTACACAGTGGACAAACTGGTATATCAGACACGTTTTACATGTTGATCCTGCAGCTTTCAGCAAATTACCTGATATACTGGAGAAGGCCAACCATGCTGCAAGACTGTTGCTGAAATCCAGAAGCATAGTTGCCCTTTCTCTGCAGCCTCTCCTTTTGGGTGACAATGCTATGTGGTTATTTCAGCACTTCCTACAAAGTAAAGGCGTTGTCACCCTGTAGCAAGTGTTAACACCATTGGGCAGTACTTGCAGTGCCTTCCAGACTCACTTTGGTTTTGGGACCGGTGGATAGCTGTAAGACTGCCATCACTACACTAGGGACAAACAGGCCAGAGTGGTCATGTGACTGCTCTGTAAAAAGGAGAACAATATGTATTTAAACAGATTTTTTTTCTACATTTTTGATGTGATATCGGTGTTGTGGTCTGTATGCTGTACACCAGTGGTGGTCAAGTTTGTATATATGAAGTTTGGCCCCAAAGTGTCCAGAGAGATGCACGATAGCAATCTCTCTACTAGGGATGCGCTGATACCGCTACTAGTATCAGTATAGGTGCCGATTATGGGCAAAATGCCCCGATACTTAAAGCCAATACCGGCCGTTTAAATGTTTTAATGGATTTGGCTGCCTTAAGGTCCCACGCTTTTGCTGGGGACCTCGCTGCGGCTATTTACAGTGCCAGTCCGGATGCATGTCTCCTCCTTTCCACCACCTGCCCATACGGAGAGACACACAAACGCCCACACAGCACTGGGGGATCCGCCACCACTGCACCCACCCGAACAGTCATGGGGAAACCCGCTGCCTGCAGAGCCCTAGGGAGACCCGCACGGACTCCTGTTGATACCACACAGCCATGGTGAGGCCACACAGTCCTGGTCAGACCCGCACACATCTCTGGTGAGACTCCACTTAGCCCTGGTGAGACCACGCATGCAGCCCTGGTGAAACATCACACACAGTCCTGTTGAAACCGCACACAGCCTTGGTCAGACCCCGCACAGCCTCCTGAGACATCACATAGCCCTGCTCAGACCCCGCACAGCCTCCTGAGATGATGTAAAGCTCTAGTGAGCAACAAAGAGTATATAGCTTCATATTATTCTGCATTGCTGTATAATGTATTGCTGGGCTTTTTAGTCCTCTATAGCTGGTGGTATTCTGCATTACTGTATAATGGATTGCTGTGATTTGTAGTCCTCTCTAGTTGGTGGTATTCTGAATTGCTGTATAATTTATTACTGGGATTTGTAGTCCTCTAGAGCAGGTGGTATTCTGCATTGCTAAAAAATGTATTGCGGGGACTTGTAGTCCTCTATAGCTGGTGGTATTCTGCATTGCTGAATAATGTATTGCTGGGATTTGTAGTCCCTCTAAGCCTGAGTCAGTTGCACTAAAAAAAAGAAAGAAAAAAAAAAAAAAAAAAAGGTATCGGTAATTGGTATCGGGAGTACTTAAGAAAAATATTGGTACTCTGTCTTGAAAAAATGGTAACGCCGGTGCATCCCTACTCTCTACTATTATTCAACTGCCCAAATCCATCTTATGTAATTTTTTTTTTTAAATACAAGCTACAGAAAGGAAAGATGCCATAAATTAGCACATGCGATGTCATTTAGGAGCTGCCAATTGCTGCCAAGCTATACTTGGATGATTGGAGGAATGTCTGGGAAGCAGAATCATATTATTTTATACAGTTTTATGCTGACATCTTTATATCAGCACAGTAGCACTGAGAACTACACAGGGCATGTGTCCTGATCCCGAGACAGGAAATCATGAGGCGAGTGCATGGGACCAATGATTGTAAAGGACAATTTTACAGTAAGTACATGCTTGCCAATGTATGTCATTTTGAATTTTGTGAAATTAATTAACGACACAGGTGTGTTGTGATGCACTGGGTATTTGCATAGGTTTGCAATTTAATTTGAATGTTAGACAAAAAGGAAGACGTCACCAGCATTTCTACAACAATAATAACAGCAATTAGATGCTTATTGAAAGATGCTGTCTCTCACTGCCAAGCGCTTTCGGGGCCACACAGGGTCCCCTTCGTCAGGCTAGTCCCCTTCGTCCCAATGTGAGAAGCCGCTGGTTGTTACAGCAACAGGACGCTATCACACATAGTGGCATCTAGTTTCTCAGAATTCGGCCATTCCCCCCGCCCACTAGTATGGTATGTCTATATAAATGACTATCTGTTATCTCTGCACTGTCATCTCTGAGCCTGACGAAGGGGACCCTGTGTGGCCCTGAAAGCGCTTGCCAATGAGAGACAGCATCTGTCAATAAATGAGCATCTAATTGCTGTTTTTATGGTTGTTGGAGTGCTGGTGACGTCTTCCTTTTTGTCTACGCGTGGCGGCGCCATCCGCAGTCATTTTGAGCACCCGTCTTTTTTTGGGGAGTCCCGGTAAGGAGAACGGCAAGTTTTATTCTTTCTTTCCTCTTCCTTCTTTCTTTTTTCTTAATTTGAATGGTACCGCAATGCACTGCACTTCACTAGTCAAGGAAACGGACCCAGTAGTATATAATAAAAGAATGCTATGTACACAATATATATCTTTTCTTTGCTAGATCAAAATAATAATCAAACCTATCCAGCAGCTGACACTCAAAATGTGAAACAACACACAATAATACCAACAATAAAAACAAAATAGTGCAGTACTCCATCTATAAAATGTATAAAACACAAAAACATTGTATCCCCCAATCCAACAATGTGATAAAAAATATATGCATCAGTGGTGAAGTGAAGGACAGTGCAGTGGTCTGGATTTGGAAAAACCATACTGGAATATTTCAGTTGTAGTCAAATATTCAAGGTGAGCAGATTTGCGGGCACTGACAGTCACATACCTTCTTTCATCACTGGATCAGACATTCGGCACTGGCGGTGTTAATCACATTGAGTCACATTGTATGCAATTCACTGACAGAAGAGTGGTCAGAGTTCTAGCACTTGTGGTGTTAATCACTTTGTGTTATACAGTATGTATGCAGCTCACCGACAGACGAATGTTTATAAACAAAGAGGGACTTTATATTCTATGTTTTCAATCACTTTGATTAGTTCTGATATAGAGTGGAACTCTTAGATTTTTTTTATCACATTGTTGGATTGGGAGAAACACTGTTTTGTGTTTCATTCACTTTGTAGATGGTGCGCTGCTCTATTTTGTATTTATAGCTAATGCTATGTACACAAGCTACTTAGTTACAGGTAAAATGTAAAACAATACAAAATACAGACTGCTAATACATACATGCACACACATGTATATATTAATGAATATCCTTTCTAGAAAATGTAGTGGTTTCTATTAGAGGACACTCTAAAAAGTCGCTTAACTTTGGTTGTTGCTGGTCTACAAATCCATTAATGAACAGGACTTCTTGGCGATTAAGCGTTCTCTGGAAAATCTCTATCTCTCTCTTTCTGTCTCTCCCTAGTTGCCCCCCATTCACTCAAATGAGGAATCCATAATTGGTCCAAAGAACACAATCATAACTTTCTCGCGACTGAGAAATGGCAACTGAAGTCTCCGTAATAATAAACAGTGCCCATAAATTAATGTTCAGCTGTATTCTAAGAACAGTCTAAATAGTTTTTTTTCTTCTCCAGTCAATACCGGGCCTGGCACTACCAAAACACTGCCTGTGATTGTACAGCCAGTTGGCCATTTTAGCATATCAAGCCGACCTGAGCTCAAAGAGATAACACTGATTTTGCCAATCACTAACCCCTGCCACACCTACTGAAGACAAAAGGGGATCTTAACTATAAGGCATGGTGGTTGGCTTTAATGAAGTCAGCAATGCAAACCCTTTTAAGGATACTGACCTCATAGAAGATTTACAATTCCATTCATACCTAGGTGGCATACATACGTCCTGTTGGTCAGCTTTGTTTTAATGTTCCCACATCTTATATTATTATTAAATATATAAATCCACCTGAGGTACTGTATGTGTGTTTAAAAAAATTATATATATATATATACATATACATATACAATTCCGGTGATTTTGGTTTTCCACGATGATGTACTGAGGACATTTCCTGGATCACTTGTACAGCAGCCTGCTCGTCCATCCCCCCCGCCGGCACCTCCCTTCTAAGGTCTGTCCCCCATGGTCTGCCCCCTCCCCCCAATCTGTAATTGGTATCGGCAACTACCTGGGGGAAAGTACTTGTACTTGGTCTTGAAAAAATGATATCAGGACATCCCTACTAATGGATGATCAGGGTACCTGAGCACTTGGGAATGTGTGAGTTTGGGTCAGAATTGGGTTGTTAGAGTTTCTCTTACTTGGTAGCCCACTGCCTATTCTGAAACTTCCTCTGCAGAGGAGACTGAAAAGCAGATTCCCAAGCTAGAGCCACGCTCGGCACTTCCAGGTTTGGGCCAACACAAGCAGGCTGACTTGACAGGCGCTCATTGGTCAGAGCGTGGAACGAAGGGGCTAGGTTGAAAAAGGTGCAGCCAATTAATGTGAGAAGAGAGAGAAAAAAGAGTGACACCACGCCCCCCTCCGCAGGATTTCTATTTCCAGCTTGTAGCTGAGTGTGATCAATGTGGAGACAAGCTCTTTAGTGCAGGACCAGTTTGTAAGTGCTTTGAACTAATATGAACCCAGTTACCATATTAAGCTACAGCAATGCAGAGATATAGTGATCTTCTGATTGGTTGAAAGGCTGCTGAGGACATAGCTTTGGTACCTGCTAGGAAGTATGTGAGATCTGTATAAAACATTTATATTTTATTCTATAAGCTTGGCCAAAAGGATTTTTTATAGTAGGTTCTATGTCATTGGGCCTAATGAATGCCTTAGACTTTTAGGCTGAAATAACAAGTTGATTGCACAAAATGGCAAGTTGGTCTCTATATAGAGTAGAGGGACCGAATCGAGCACTATGGGGAAGGCTTTTTTATCCAACAAAGGCTTTTTTCCTTTCTGTGAACCGTAGAGAGTGATTGAGCATGTAATGGTCCAACTGCATCTACACATTACCTTCTCTCACCCTTTCCCTCCCCTAAGAACACATGAAATGGCAGCCTGTGTTTTTTTATGTTGGAGAGGGTCCATGTACTTCACCCTGCTGACTGCCTGCTGCAGGAGGCAGTCAAGCTGGTTCCTGGCTCAAAGGGGATGCAAGGGATTATGGGAAGATCTGTCAATGAGATAAATGTATACATGCTTCAAAACTGCTGCAAGTCCAGGAAAGCGCAGATTATTCCTTGGTGGGACCTAAACCTACAGTACTAACCACCAAATTGCAAATTTCTTAGCTACTGAACTGTACACTTACATTTCAGAGTCTTTCAGCATTTGAGGTGTAATGTCTCTCGGTTGCAGGATATCCATATTACTGGCTGTGGAATAGGACAACATTGTGGGTGAGAATGACTCCGGCAGAAAAACAGGAGACATGAAAACCAGATAGGCTCTGTTCTTTTGTGAGAGCTTGCTTATAAGTGCTGTTTCCCATAGCATAACTAATGGGATTTATTGCAGGAAACCAAACTGTAAAACAAATCACTATTTTATCATTCAGACAGTTCATATGCAATTCAATATGCACTTTTTTAGAACTAATATGTATTATGGGTTCCATAGAAAAAAGGGCTGACAAGTACAACCCAGAGGCCCATGGTGCAGCAACTTGGCACCCCCTCCCACTCTCCCTCTTCTCTTCCCGCACCCACCTGCCACTTTTGCCATCTATGTAACAGTAGTGTGAAGTGAGGACTCACCGGGAAGTCCATGAAAGGGGTGGCTTGCCAGGGGGTGTCGTTTTCCTCCCGCTGGGCTCCCCACACAGTTCCGGCCTTCCCCTGCTCCATGTCTGGTACTTAGGCATTCTCGCCCGCAAGTGTTCTATAATCTTACTTGACTACATAAAATTTCTCAACCATATCACTTCCGGTGCGGCTGCATCATCCGAATCAGCTTCTTTCTTGACGCCCTTTATTCATGCGTACCTGGAAGTAATGCGGTCTGGAAATTTTATGGGTTGAGGAAAGTTATAGCACGCCAGTAGCGGAAGGATCCATCTTCACTGCTGTGTGCGTGCATGCGACTGCTGCGACCCTGGTAGTTGTGCCACTGACTCCAAGCTGTAGAGGCACTACAAATCTCAGCTATACATTATACAGCAATGCAGAATACCACCAGCTATAGAGGACTACAAATCCCAGCAATAAATTATACAGCATTGCAGAATAATACCATCAGCTATAGAGGACTACAGATCCCAACAATACAGTAAACAGCAATGCAGAATAATAGTATATGAATTTGCTACATACTCTGTGCTACCGTTTTGCTCCAGGATGCCAGCCTGATGTCTCGGGCGGGGAGTCTTGGGGCTGTGGAGGGTCTCACGAGGGGTGCAGAGGGTTTCAGCATGGGGAGATGTGTGGTTGGCGGAGTGCGGAGGACAGTGGTGTAACACAGAGTACAGAGGTTTAATTCAGAAAGAACTGGGACTTACAGTGCACCCAGTCAA